>NC_087200.1:28947123-28984623 GCF_015104395.2 Macrobrachium nipponense
CTGCTGCCAGTGTAAGTGTAATCCGCTTGAAAAGTACAAGTTGAAAAAAAGTTTCCTATCGTGTGGACATAATTGTGATGTATATAACAGAAATAAATAGCACTTTAAACAAATTTGCGAGCTTTCAGGAGCCCGCACAACCTCCGTTGTCAACCAAACGAAGATGCAGCGCTACTACCGTAATATAATTCAACTTGTATTTTAATATCTTTCATTTTTATTTATTGATTTATTTATTTGTTCATTTATCTGTGTTCTAATAACTGATCTTTTTATATATTTCCCACTACATTCTGTCACTTCTTTCGAATGAACACCATGTTCTTCGAAAAACCTCGAGTTTCAAGTCAAGAAGAACAACAAAGCCGTTTGTAGGCTTACTCTCCGAGTAAGCGAAAATTTGTTGAAACAAAGTTTATTAATGACGTGTACGGCAAGCTTCCACAGAACAGATTGCTTGGCAATCGGAATAAAGACGGCAAAAGGAAATAAAGGCAAAAGCATATGTACAGAACTAAATATTCCACCTGCACGGTTATCGCGCTGCTATGACAATCCTCAGTATTTCTTGAAATTCCTCTCGATTATACTTATCATTTCTACCATTTCCAAGGAACTTGGAACTACGAAGCCTTCCTCGCAACTGAACTGAAAGGAGAGGAAATTTCCGAGATTAGTCCTCTTGTCGTTAATAAGAAACGCAGTAGATAATACAAGATTGCTGTAATCATGAGATGCATCGAGGCATGATAACAGCTTTCTGGTAGATCTTTTGAATAGTTTCTCCGTAAACAAACCTTTGAAATACAAGAAAAATATTGAAAGGATTAACGAGAAAGGTAAGTATTTCGTATATTGTATTCAAATGGGTATGACACTCACCCCTCTAGCAAGAGGTCCTACATCAATCCACCCACTAACATGGAGCGATATTGTCACGTCCATTCAAACCCCATTGTGCCTCTATGGCATATCTAAGCTGTGAATGGTTACCTGATAGCTAGTTGTTCTGCAGCTTCTTGTAATCCTCAGGGCAAGATCGCTGTTCATGCTTTGTTTGCAGCAGATAACACGTAGGATTTCTGAAAACAATGTCATGAATAGCTTAAGTATGTTTGTGATAATACATAAACAATACCTATCGCCTAATGTATTCAAAACTACCACGGTATATACTCATTTGTCCAATGCATCAATGAAAAGCTTCATAGTATGCGCTCAGTCTTACTAGCTTAATACAAGTAAACTACTCAAAAACGTATTACAAATATACAAGTACTATCTAGATGGCAACTGTCTCTTAAGTGCATGAAGTCAACGCTGAACAACTATTGCCGTTAATGTATGCCAAGAGTTCCCGCATTTTCCTATTTGGACTAGATTTTAGAATATACTTTTATATTGTTGTAATATGTTACTAAATTAAAGAAATTCGCTATTATACCTCCAAGGCTATGCCATCATCTGAACATTTGAAAACATAAGTCTATGGAACTATACCTTCAGCCTAGACTATGCAACATTACAGTTGCGATTTACTTTAAAAGCTGTTTGCATAATGTTACGTATAATCCTTCTAATGAATGCCAGTATAGTGCAGTATATATTCTCTGCATATTTTGTGGCGGCTCGTCACTCGTCAGTAGGCACTGTGGAACTGCAGCCCCCGCTATAGATTTCACATACTATATGCACAAAATTATGAATAGATACATGAATATGAAAAATATAAGTATAGATTAACAATAATCCTTAAAAAAATATTACTATTCTTTTGTTTTCGCAAATAAAAAAAGCAAATCAACTGAAAAAAACCTGTGGAACTGGGGAGCTCAGCAGTTTTAATTTTGCTAGCAGGGTGATAATGGCAGTCAGCCCGCGCGGAAAGGTAGCCTGGGTAGGGGAGCACTCAGCAGTGATCACTGCCGTGGCCACGGCAGACGGCACTGCCCTCTGGAGCAGTGTTAGTCTAGCTGTTGGAGGGAGGTGTGCTTTGAAATTGTTTTGAAATTCGTCAAAGCTTAATCAATACGTACTATTAGTGATAATGATCAAGTTAGTGATGATACTGATGATATGTAATGCAGAATAATCAACTCAGTGGCGAGATGTAGTAATATGGAAAAAACGATAACCACATTAAAGGCAATGAGTAAAATTCAAAATAGTAGCTTTCGGTAGCGGTTCTGCTGCCTTCTTCAGTGGGAAGAGAGAGAGAGAGAGAGAGAGAGAGAGAGAGAGAGAGAGAGAGAGAGAGAGAGAGAGAATGTGTGTGTTTATGCAGTTAATATCAAGGAATTAAAAAAATTATGTAATGAACAGCACCCCTATGAATGATAGCCACGAGCCCCCACCGCATATAACTTTCTTCGTTCTGGATATTCAGGTCCAGCAAACACTTGATACAAACAATTATAAATTTTCAGTGATGCAAAATGAAGAAAATTACTTATATTAGATCTAATGTGCCTACATAGACAACTCTTCAAACCATATCCTTTCTCTCTTTTAGTATTTTGTTTGTGAATCGTTTGTGCGATGCCCGTTATAAGGGAGTTTTTAAGTTTAAGCGAACCATGTCAATAATCCGCTGATCGTGGAGAATACTAGGCCTAATGCAACAGGGTCATGTTCTTCTAAACAACGTATTTGCACTTCCTTTCTCTCTTTCGTTGTATCCATCTATATACGGTTATTATCTTGATGCTAAGCTGCCAAGCAATTTCATTTATCAGAACATTAGCCTTGTGCTAGTTAATGATCGTTACTCTTTGAGATGTTCGACGTAATAGTAAGAAGCGAGCTTCTGAAACCTATTTTTATATTTTGTAGCGTGTTTCTGACAATCATTATGAAATGTATTTTTCTTTATTTTTCGTTTTGTAATTTCGGAAACAATGATCATATATCATATGTCAGTTATCAAACTTCTTTTTTTTTTTTTTTTTTTTTTTTTTGTTATTCAAACTTTGGTTTCCTCCTTTGACCCCTCTTGCTAGCGATCTGAAGTGAATTGAATCGTTTTTACCATTCATTTATATAATACTGTTTGTATAATTGAAATTGATATTCTGGTGAGCAAAAGCCCATTTCCATTGTGTAGCAAAGAATAAGCCATTGTTTGGTGAAAAGGGACTTCTGGAAGAATGGCACAGTATAAATTGAATGTGTGCAGCACAATAGGTACAACACAAGATGATCCTGGCTCAGTTAAAACGCTGAGACGGGTTATTAGGTGCATCGGTGATTTGGTATGAGCGGTTCTTTCTTAGTAAAATCATGCTTGCGCAAGCCACCGACTTTACATTCTTACCGAGCTAAGTAATAATGTGATGCCTGAAAACCAATGTAGCTTCAGTATCATGCAACCTTGATCTTGCGAAGGGTTTGTGCATCACTTCTCCGCTCATGTGAGTTCAGGACCTCCATTGGGTATTGGTGGGTATTATAGGCCTATCGAACTTTTGCCATGCTTAAGTTTATAAGTATTTGAAATAGTCAGTTTATAAGCTTTTGAAATAGTCTTCAGAGACAAGCCAAGTTTTTATAAAGTGAAACACATTTTATGATGACGTAACAATGAAGTTCGCTGGAATACATAGGAAGGTAAAATCGTGAAGGGGCGTGGCAAAGGGAGAGCTCACACAAGAGAAAGGTAGAAAGGTAAGCCAATCGTGTATTGTACTTTAATATCAGTCCAGCGCTGTAATACAATTAAAATCTTTGTCAGTTTATTTCATGTGTTCAAATTATATCTGTTACTTCTACATTTTGAATTTATAAGATAGTAGGCCTAGTACATAATACTTTGACCTGCTCGTTGGACGAGTGGTTTTCGCGCTCGGCCACCAATCCGGTGGCCCGAAGTTCGATTCTCGGCCCGGCCAACGCGGAATCAGAGGAATGCATTACTGGTGGTTGAAATTCATTTCTCGATATAATGTGGTTCGGATCCCACAATAAACTGTAGGTCCCGTTGCTAGATGACAATTGGCTCCTAGTCACGTAAAAATATCTAATTCTTCGGGCCAGCCCTAGGAGAGCTGTCAGTCAGCTCAGTGGTCTGGTTACTAAGATATACTTAACTTTTTGCACTGGACCAATTGAATCAAATATCTCATATCTGCTTCAGTACATCATCTCCCACTCTGAAGTTCAGAGAGCTAAACATTAAACTTTTAACCTCTTTGTTATCGGGTATCATGAACGACCAGACACAAGACAGAACAGCAGATGCCTGCTTTATCTCTCTGCTTGGCAACTGAACGATTCCCTTGCATTCAAAACTGAATACAACATGTCTTTATCATCATTATCCCTTACTCCTTATAAAAGCCGCTATTACAATTCTTGCTAATGAATTTTGTGTAGAGTTTCTTTGTAGGTATATTATAATTATATTTTTATTTTTTATTTTTTAAAACAGATCATGCATTACAATAGGAATGAAACCGAAAGCATGAAGTAGTTTTGTCTTGGAAAAAATTTTATCTAGCATGATTCATAACTGCAGAGAGAGAGAGAGAGAGAGAGAGAGAGAGAGAGGAGAGAGAGAGAGAGAGTCTTATCTTGTGAATATATTATGAAAAATTCCACACACGAGTTGCCATCGTCGAGGCTCTCCCGTTTTCATTGCATACATTTTGACGGATTTTGAGCACTTCTTTGCGTTTTCTCTGTTATTATTTGTCTTTTCCCTCCCCCCGGCCCCCACCCCGTCTCTCTCTCTCTCTCGCTACGATCTACCGTCGACTAACCACTAGCTACCAAATGCTAGGCCTATGTCAACAAAGGCATACTGGTTCGGTTCGGGGAATCGATCATATGGCAATCAGTTTGTGAGCTGTGTGATAGAGAGAGAGAGAGAGAGAGAGCGAGACCTGCTTGACAGATATATTTTATAATAACGGTTTTTCTTAGATTACGCAACAACCGAAAAGATAAGAAAAGGAAGCACAGCAGACAGGAAACAGTTTTATTTCATATTATTATTATTATTATTATTATTATTATTATTATTATTATTATTATTATTTTATTATTATTATTATTATTATTACCATCTTGTTTTCAATTAATTACTTTCTTCATCTGCCTGAATTTCATGGCATTTTTAAGTGCAGTTAGAATATCTCAGTATTATTGGTATATACGTATATATATCGTATATATATATATATATATATATATATAATATATATATATACTATATATATATATATATACAGATATACTTTTTACTTCTTCCATGAAACGACACAATTCAGCAATATTGAAAATAATTGTTATTGGTTTCTCAAGCTCTGACGGTTACTATCCAAGACATGGGCGATTGTTGCGATCATGCTCTTCTGTCAATATTCATCAGCAATTTCAATGAAGGTAACGATGAATGTTATTGTGACCGTTATTCAGTAAGATATTGTAGCTTTTAGTAATACACAGCTGAGGCAAATAAGCTATAAATCTATTTTTCAGTCTATTTCTCTAATGATTTTGCACCATCGAAATCTTTTAGATTGCTTCTCTGTTCTCTGTTATTTGCTATCATTCGTGAAACTTGCGTTCTTCAGCTAATTCGTGAAAAGGCAGATGACAGGTGATACAGAAAATGGACACTTTATTATTATAATTATTATTTTAATGAGCGTTTATGATACATCTACAAGACCATAACCTATAGCTTTCTTGCGAATATAAACACACATGATTCCTCGTCATTAAACATAAGCTAAGATGAAAATATCTAAGGTTTTTCATTGGCGATTCTGGTAATTACGATAGCGAGCTATATCGTAACTTCTTCGGAAGCCTTTTCGGCCTGGGCTGAAATGTCAATATTGACAGAAGGAAATGATAGTTTCCGAGAAAGAGCCTCGTCTATTGTTCACACAAACTTGGCTACGGGAAAGAGAAGAAGAAGAAGTTGATGATAAATGGAAAACTAGTACCATAACAGGGCTGCTGCAAGCACAAATCGGCAAAGAGCTTCAGCTAGCATTCTTTATTGCTGGCGGGGAAGATTGTAGAGTGTAGGGCAGGGTAGGGGGTTACCTGGCGTGGTTGTTGACTGGGGGTCTAGGGGCGAGTTGTCTTGGCGCTCGCGTTCGGTAGCGTGTAGAGAAGCGGGGGTTTGGGTGGGGGGGAGGTATTCGTTTGAAAAGACCCAGCCCAAGTATTACTGTACAAAAAGCTTCAAGTAGACACTTGGAATGAGATGCACGTGGTTTATTAACCAACGAAAAATTATGCCGAGTGGGTGAGTTTCTCCGCATGGTTACAGGGAGATTACTGATAGCAGAGGATACAAGCGAATACTTGTACCGGATTGATAACTGATTTCTCTCTCTCTCTCTCTCTCTCTCTCTCTCTCTCTCTCTCAATATTGTGATATGCAAAGAATATTCTCTTAGGCTTGGGCGCGCGCGCTTACACACACACACACACACACACACATATGTATAAGCATACACTATATAATTGTGTGAGCGTGTATGTATGCATTCATAAGTTTGAATTTATGACATACTCTGCACATCCCAACATTTGAAATACATTAACAAACATTAATATATGTGTGTCTGTTTGTGAGTGTGTGTGTGTGTGTGTGTGTGTGTGTGTATGTAGAAGCATTCTTATTCCGCTAGTAAACACACACACACACACATAAATAAAAATCATAACCGCTCTACAAATGACAATTCGAAAAGCGAAGCACTTCTTGCAAATTGAAATCCACATTTCTTGGCATTTTCAGGACTGCTAGTTTCTCTCACTCATACAAGAACCCTTATAATGCCGGCCTCCTTTTAACCAACATTCCCATTCTTCGTCCTTCCAGGAAATTGCCATGAGCCCGGCATTCTCCATAAAACATCCAGTGATGAAACAGTTGAAGGTGGAGTTGAAACACTTTCCAATATGGCGGTCAATCCACCACTAGAGGAGAGAGTCTAAAGAGACCCGTTCAGCCGTGCCTCGGTCAGTGGGTTTTACTGAGACTGAAGTTTCTCTGTTCATTATTTTGAGATTAGTTTTAAAGATTTCCGATGGGTTTTCATTATTTCAAGTACACCGAGCAATATGTATCTGGAAAAGATACATATTTGCTACTAAATTTTTAGTTTTCAGTTTACCAAAGAGTTTTGTAGAATATGAGTCATATGAAGACATTGTCATGAGAAATTGAGGTGTTCGTCGGAAGATGATAGCTGATTGGCCGCTATATAAATCTAATTAGTGAAATCCATGATCAGATACTTCCAAGTGCCCCGCTCTAACTATCCTTGTCCAAAGCAGCAAGAAGTTTTTCCCACTAATGTGTTGCATAGTTATATAAAAACACACACACACATATATATATATGTATATATATATTATATATATATATATATATATATATATATATATATATATATATAATCTAATACTGCATCAGACGATGTCTGTTCATTTTGTGTGCCACTGTCCGGAGAAATTTCGAGACACGCTCAAGTAAACAAAAGAAAAAAAGTCTATTAAATCTCTGCTCATTGAAATGATTTCGATCCTTTGCATAATTTGTTGTCACTTCAGGCCTGTAGTTTAGCATATCTGTTAATCGTTGGAAGACACAGTCTCCTTATCCTTTTCTATGTAAAAATGTTTTTTTAAGAATATTGTTTTAAAAGCATCTTGTCCCCGGATAAAAAACAAATTGGCTAATGCCTAGTAAGGGTAAAAGCAAATGATAATGAAACTTACAACACTGGTTACTAGTGTGATGCAAAAGGCAGTGGTTTATAATGAGGCTCGTGGTCCAATAGCGTTATCCCGCATCTTAGTTATCGCAACAACGCATCATTCAAAGTAACAAAGGAGTGAAACCGACGTCTCAGAGACCCTCGTCTGTCGCGTGTTTCCCGGCATTCCATCAGGTGTAATTGAAGTGCCGGGTGATGCAGTAAACACCTAAAGGGCGAATTTATTTTGCAACGTTTGTCACACGCTCCAGGAGACACCGCCAAAACGCGCCTCGTTGCATGCATCGCTACAATAACTTTCGTGTAATTGAAAGGCGGATGGAAGTACATTAAAAGCTTCTAAAAGGCCCAGAACACAGGGGGAATGTCGTATATAGATGTATAACTTAGAATATATCACCTGTATCTCCTTTCGGGAAAAGAGTGTAATGAAAGGTTTCCGGAAAATGAAGAATAGATAACGTGTAATAAATAGATGTCTCCGTCGGCATTCCCTTAGGGGGCTCTTTATACCGTTCAGCCGCCATCATAGCTTTGGTCACTGTTTCACAGGACGTCATTTTTATTTAATGCTTGACCATAACTTTTCTAATGTTACAGTAATTCACAAGATTATTGCAGTTTAGTTGATGGCTCTTGACCATAAATTCTTTAGAGTCGTTGGAAACTGAACTGGTGAAGTCTATTTTTCTCTACTTACCTGTAGCTTCATGTGTACATTATTTGTTGTACATCTTTCTCTTACTGTGATGCACACACATACATACACAAATATATATATATATATATATATATATAATATATATATATATATATATATATATATATATATATATATATATATATTATATATATATATTATATATATATATACATATATATTTGTGTGTATGCATATGTGAATAACTATATATATACATTTCATTTATTTATATATCAGCAAGCCTACATGTACTACTATACGTCTATATACGTGTGCAAATGAACTGAAAGAGCAATTATATTGTAAAATATAAAGTTATATAAGATCAAATATTTATTGAAATCTATGTAGACCCCTCGAAGGTTTCTTACACTCCTGTGAAGTACGTCTGTTACGCCATTCTAATAGGCATTCAAGAAGGCCTGCCTACTGGTATATATAGCTGATCAAACCGATTGGATCTAGTTAGGAACATCCATAGCTAATAAATAACTAATAAACGTCGCAGGCTATTAACTGATTTGCCTGATTATACTAGTTTTTATTCCATCTGTCCACCCGCCTGTGGTGCTCGCGCATGGTAACACTGCGTCCCGGGCTTTAGGTGGTTACGCTACGTGTAAGCTTTATGTCAATAAAAGGATATCTGGGTGTACATTTACAACTGAAAAGTGTTTTAATCGAATATTAACGGTGTAATTCGCATACAGTAAATTATCAAAATACTTTTCAGGTGCAAATGTACACCCAGATATCCTTTTATTGACCTAAAACTTATACGCAGCGTAACTATTTAAAGCCCGGGATGCAGTATTACCATGCGCGAGCACCACAGGTGGGTGGACAGATGAAAAAAAACGAGTATAGTTTGTTAAATATGACTTCCTTTTATGAGATGTGAAGCCATCTTTTTTTTTCTGCAATATTTCTGTTTGTAAGAGTAATAGTATACTGGTCATAAATTCCACAGATCGACTCACCGTCGGCCAACACGGGCAGACTCTCCCAATACTGGCCCAAATATAAATAAATAGAATGAAAGTACCCTTGTCCGAGTTCGTGACCCCGTTACCTACAGCCTTAATTCTACATGTCATTTCCGTTATTTTAATTGTTAAAGAATTCAGATTTTAATTTATAGAAATGAATAATGTCTTTTCTGTATTCTGTGTTCCGTATTGTTTAAATATCATCGAACTAGACGATGATTCGTACAAGAAATAATCAGGACTGTTAGAGTAAATAGTTCCTTTTACTGCTATCTACTAATTACATTCATAAGCATAGGAAACAACAACAGAGACAATGAATAATAATGATGTTAACAAAAACAATAACACAAAGCAGCAATACTTGTTCATCAACAACTATTTGTTAAAACAAAAATTAAGTCTAATACCTGACTTGCACCTTCGTATTCTGTCACTTAATTTTACATGCAAGAAGGGACATTTGTAATTTGTACGTATATCCTGCAGGCAAAGGATATGGAGAATATCCTACTTCGTCTACTGCCAGAACGCCCTTTAGGATACCTGAGAATAGGGTTGCCATGACAACAGTTTCTCTCTCACTACTACCTGCCTGACAACAACCCTTTTACCGTTGTATCTCAACAAGGAAGAGAGGGAATGAGAGAGCGAGAGAGAGGAATGAATGTGCCCCCCCCTCTCTCTCTCTCTCTCTCTCTCTCTGCTCGAGTCATGACCTGCTCACCACAGTAATTTTTATCGCTATATCTCTCTGTGTAACCTGTTCAATAATACTCATTTCCCCGTGCAAACTCAGTACACACACACACACACACACACACACACACACACACACACACATATATATATATATATATATATATATATATATGTGTGTGTGTGTGTGTGTGTGTGTGTGCGTGTGTGTTCATATTTACGTATATACAAATACACGCACACACACATATATATAAATATATATATTTACAGAAAGAAAACGAGGGGGTTAGGAGAGAAATAGGTACGAACTTTTGAAAGGAAAAATATATTTTGAATAAGGTTAAGTTACAATTTACTATTTAAAACTTGCTGCACATTCACCTATTCCTTTGTACGTAACAATACAGGCACGAGAGTATGCACCAAGTATTGTAATAATAAGCAAACATTATTTATTAAGCAGTTAGGGCCGAAGTTGAACTTCGGCCCTAACTGCTTAATAAATAACGACTCTAAAATGAGCAGTTCGTGTAAACGGCTTTTTTGACTCGTTAGAGAAGTCAGCGCAATTGATAATGGTATAACAAATTTTGTGTGTGATTTCTGACATTAGAAAACTCAGGACTGGACAACCTGCAGCCAGTACGATCTTGGATGTATGGAATCCTGGGATATAGTTTCTTTCGTGGAACAGTGCTTATGGAAGGAGACGAGCCCAAGTTTCTTATTTAGAAAATTCTTGCAATGTTGAAGAAAACATGCGAGGAAAACCAGTTATCGGGAAAATATTTATACATGAACAACATTTCTTAATGATATGATTCAAAGGAAGAGGTCAGAGTGTAAGCCCGATGGAGCGAGGTAAAAATTGAATTGAGTTTACAATTATAAAAACAAGCACTGCAAAAGTTTGATCCCAGACATGACAGCACCATTTTTCTCAAAACGGAAGTGTTAAAACTATCACCGTGTCGAAACATCAAAACATCCAAAAATGGTAATCGGCCATTTTACTCTCTCTCTCTCTCTCTCTCTCTCTCTCTCTCTCTCTCTCTCTCTCTCTCTCATGTAAACTTGACATTAGGATGTAATTCATTAATGTACGAGAGGAATTAAGTTAAGTATATCTTAGTTTTAAGAGACCACTGAGCTGAATAACAGCTCTCCTAGGGCTGGCCCGAAGAATTAGATATTTTTACGTGGCTAGGAACCAATTGGTCACCTAGCAACGGGACTTACAGCTTATTGTGGGATCCGAGCCACACTATATCGAGAAATGAATACATTCCTCTGATTCTGCTTTGGACTAGCCGGGATTCGAACTACCGGATTGGCAGCCGAGCGCGAAAACCACTTGTCCAGCGAGGACACACGAGAGGGATTGATCAGCATGGAAAGCTAATTTGAAAAGAACGAACAAACCGTTTATACACAAGAGGATAAAAATAAATGGACCAATTTTCCAACATGGCCTCCTCCAGGGAACGCATAAGAATTTGGGAAGACATGGGACCGAGGGGTGATCCCATTGCCATACCTTCAACCTGTTTATACAAACAATCACTGCCTTTATTTTTAATGATTATTTGTCCTTCCATATACTGTGGCGCGCTTGCGCCAAAGTAGTCTGTCTTATTTAAGACTTTGGAGGCTAAAACCCAAATTACATCAGACTTGAAGTTTATATATATATATATATATATATATATATATATATATATATATATATATATATATACCAAGTCTGATGTAATTTGCTTTTTAGACTTCAGTCTTAAAGAAAGCGTATGGTCAAGTTAGGGTTTTAATATCCGTTGGTTTGTACAGCGTCAGCCATACCTTTTTATTTCTTCTTCTTTTTTTTATAGTCTGATTTCCGAGAATGGCATGGGACTTGCTACTATTCTACGATTTCATTTTGTCGCATTGTAATCGCGACCGTCTTAGTATTGATCATTTCTTTTAATTCGTGGAAGACGGAAGACAGATAAGAAAATCGGAGCAGTCGACGACAAAGACTACGGCACAAATTCGTAGTAATATATAACATATATTGTATATTTGTTCATCTCTTCATATACATTACTTACATCTTCCATTCTTAAGTATATATGTATACATATATATGTACATATATATATATGTACATACTTGTATGAATATATGTATGTGTGTATGTATCCTTGAATCCACGGTAGAAGGTGAGTGAAACTGGGACTTGGAATAAGCACTTGTTCTCAGTGTGATTTAAGCGCCTCAGTGGAGTGATCGGTTTGGTCTTGGCCTGTCACCTCTGTGGCCGCGAGTTCGAAATCTCTGGCATTCCACTGAAGTGTGAGAGATGTGTATTTCTGGTGATAGAAGTTCACGCTCGACGTGGTTCGGAAGTCACGTAAAGCCGTTGGTCCTTTTGCTGAATAACCACTGGTTCCATGCAACGTAAAAACACCATACAAACCAAACAAATCTACCGTGGATTTGAGGATATTCTGAAGCACGTGTTCGTTCGCGATACATTGGATATATAAGTATATATAGGTGTGTGTGTATATATATACGCACAAATATATGCATATATACTATATTTATGTATATGTGCATCATACCAACATATATATGCAATACTATACATACAACATTGCTTCCTGAGGCGTAGACTAAAACTCCTAAGTAATACTAAGGCCTCTGTGTCAGGTCATGACAAACAATCTAAAACAGAAGTCAAAAACGACATTGCAGTCAATCCAAATATTGATTGTTTAATGAAGAAAAAAGAATAAAGGTGTGAGAAAAGGATAAGGTAGCCATTTTTTTTGTCACCCTGCTCATTGAAACATGTAGTAGTATAATTGTCTTTGATACTAAAGAGGCCGTAGTTTGGGAAAATATGAAGTTAAATGAAAAAAAAAATGACATTAATTATCACTATTCAATCTAAAAATATATTGGTAGATTACTAAAGATTTGCTCTTTTTTTCTTTTTTGATAAAAGAACAAGAAATGTCTACGAATTTGTCAACGGAAAGATAAGTGAATTTAAAAAGCGGCATTATTATTATTATTATTATTATTATTATTATTATTATTATTATTATTATTATTATTATTATTATTACTAGGTTGTAAAATTCATCAGAACTCAAAAAATGTTCGTGAAACACAACCTCATTAACCAAGGAACGTCCTTTTTCTACTTTTGGCGACAAAATATATTTTTGACCTCGAATCTGACCTCACGGTTAGACGTTTATTTGACTTTTGACCCTTGAACTTTGGATCCACTGCATATATATATATATATATATATATATATATATATATATATATATATATATATATATATGTATATATATATGTTATGAAGTCTTCATACCTAAAGTTATCTGAATATTTTCCCTTAAATAATTCAACATTATCGGGACGAATCGACGTACAGTGCTAGAATGACAGAGACAAATCAATTACTAGATGGCTCTGACTGTAAACAATGGAAATAAAAACTAAAGAAGTTGGACAGCCAGGGGAGAAGAGGAAAAAAAAATAGCTGAGAGTAATACTAGAAGAGCAGCCGTGCAGCCGGATCATTGGGGGTTTGGAAAAACTTTTGATAAAAACTTTGCCTACAGTACACAGAGCGAGGTAAACAGTAGACAGTACTTTCTTGCGCAGGAAAAAGGGAAATAAAAATTAAATAACATATAAACAAAAGTCGACATGAAACAAAAGCTGTTAGGTCGATTACAACTCCATTCAGACCAAACACCCACTGTTGCCAGTTGGTCTGTTTACCCGTCAAAACTTGGAGCACAACCTAAAGTAAACCTTGGAAATAAGTGATTTTCGCGTATTTATTTGCAACATAGATAAATATCAGAGCCACTATATCATTATTGCATTACTACGACAGCTAAAATTCATGGAAACAGTTCGTAGTAAAGCTATTGGCATACATGGAAGGCTCTGCTAAATTGGCAACGATGCAAACACCTTGCTTCCTTCATTCCTCCTCCCGTCATTCCGCCAATACATACGGCACGGAGGAGAGTAGAGAAAGGAGGAGGGGAAGGAGGAGGGAAGGGTGGGGACGGTGGGAGGTGGTAGGAGAAGGCATATTCCTGGTAAACATTGATCTATTTCTTAGGGGAAAAAAGGGGGGTTGGGGTTGGGTGCCAGGGGTGGATATATTCCCCCATCAGCGAGAGCTCCCATAAACATGATTTTTTATATTTTTTATTTTTTTTCTTTTCATTCACTTCTATTTTCCTCGGCTTTCTCGGTTTTCTAAGAAGCGGAACAAAAGACATTTTAGAATTATTTGCATAAATAAAGGTCTGGCTTTTGTTTCGTTTTAACGACTGTTATTTGCCATTTTTCGTGTTCTGAGAATTCCAGAGATTAAAAGGGCTTTTCGTTTTATCCTTTTTAAATCTACAAGAGGGAGGCTGATTGGTGCAGACAACTACTAACCCCTTTATACAATGGCTGTTTAAGTGCGGAAAAAAACAACATTATTTCCATTGTCTCTTTCTTGACACTTGTATTTAATTCGAGTATAATAACCTTACTATTACAAATGATTTCATACGGATGATATTGAATTACCTTATGATTATGTAATGAATATTGTTTTGAAATTATTCAGTATTCCTGTTCTCTTCCTTTGTCTGAAGTGGGTTTAAGTTAAATGCACACACAAGGTAGGGAAAAATTAAAAAAGATGATAAAATCAGGGAATATTGAAGAAGGCAGAGAATTCCGAAGCTCGTAGTTGAGGGCAAAAGAACAAGGTACTGAATAGCGCCATACGAAGTATTGCCGGAAAAAGTATCCTGTCGGGTGTTACAATGCCACAAGATAAAGCGCTTGATGTCTATTCAGTAGGGTGGGTTAAAATAAAACATTCAAGTCTATCAGTTGATGATATTTAATTTATTCTGATTAATCATTCCTTCAGGATTAACTTCTCCTTTATATTCACGAATTCATCCTCGGTATTTATCAGTTATTAAAGCTCTTGCCTGGAATTATTCATATTCGGATTACCCACTGATTATTATTCAGCGGAACGTTTGTGTCTTTATTAGCTAAGGTATTCGGTCATATATCCACTGACTGAACTATCCACTGAACTATTAAACATCACGTACTACATATGTCTTCCAATGGGAAATGCCAGAATAAATTTTACAATGAGAGCAAAGGATGCCTTAACGCAGTGGTTTCCAACCTGTGGGGCGCACCCCCCTCGGGGGGCGGGGAGGAGGGGACCTCGAAGGGCTGTCAGGGCGGGTGACGCGCCAATGCTTGATGAAGCGGATAATTATATCTGATAACTATTAATTATGATGGAATTTTAGAATTTAAAAATACCGAGAAAATATTTAAGATATAAATATGAAATTTATTTGTCTAAATATATAAAATATTTCAAATTCTATATTAAGGAATTAATATATATATATATATAATATATAATATATTATATATATATATATATACCTTCGAGTATATATCCCATATATATAGGCTATATGGGATATGAGTATATCCCATAGGCTATATGGGATTATGATTGAGCGACTGAATGACTGCATGAGCTGGAATTTAGAGGGAAATGAATGAATTCCTTTCATTCATTCAGCACGGCCATTCAAAATTCATTCATTTCCCCTGAAAATGCAGCTCATTCAGTCATTCAGTCACTCAGTCATCATTCCATATATCCAATTTCTTTACTCAAGCTTTTCGATTTGTTCCATTCGAAAGAAATTAACAAGTTCAGAGCAACTTATGTTAAGGCATCTTTTGCTCTTATTTTAGAATTTACTCTGTTGAATTGAGTCTCGATTAATTATAATTATCCTGTTATTATTCCCCATTGGAAGGCATAGTACGTGATGTTCGAATGCCTCTTCACACAAAAGGAGAGTTGCAAGACTTACCCTCCTAATTCTGATACCGTGTAGTATGAAGCATTTACTGATTAGGTAATGCCGTAACTCTTTGTTGAGGTCTTTGTCTGAGAAACTTCATTTATGGCGTACTTCACTTCACCGATAATAATAATTAATAATAATAATAATAATAAAGACTCCTACATAACTTTTCTGGATTCTGGAAATGAGGATCCAAAATGGCTGGCGTCTGTCTACAATATCCGCATGGAGCTCGAGGCTCCTTCCCGTAGCCTTTTCGTTGAAGAGAGAGAGAGAGAGAGAGAGAGAGAGAGAGAACGCTTTTTTACGACTATTCAATTCTACTTCAGAATTCGCAGTTTGTTATACTCCTATCAAACAATTTCCTGTTCTTGCACAGCAAAACGCTCACTGACAGGATTTACCTTCCGCTAACAGCCATCAGTGAGCTTGAAAACATACATCGAAGGGTTATTTACTCTTACGAGTAATCGGAAATTCTTCAGAACTTTTCAAAGGTGTATAAAACTCTTTGCGTAACGAATGCCTTCGAAAGCTCTCATTTTACTTATGTCTTTCTTAGTGTGCCATCTGTCAGCGGTTTGGCCGCCATCATTAGATTCGTGTACACCTACGCAGGTAAATAAGAGAGAGAGAGAGAGAAAGAGAGAGACGGAACCGTGGGGCCTTAGCATGAAGACGTGGGTTGCATATCCCCCGTCCCTTGCTATGTTCCATATTTGATGCCAGTACGGGGAAAATGGAGAGAAAAAAGAACAGTTTCCGAACTACCTAAAGCACCTACCTGTCTCTATTAAAGCTGATTGGCCAATGGGAAGGCACATGCCGACTTACTTTACCTGAAATAGCGTAGACTGAGAATCGCCTAGAAACAAAGGAATTTCTGAAGCCTCTCGCATTCTCTTCGTTACCGGAGACGGTATTTTTTTTTTTCTGTTTCTGTCTTATTTTGTTTGTTCATTATTTCGTTGACTGATGGAAGGACGCTGGCCTTGACGGTCCCAAGAGAATATTCTAGTAGGCACCACAGGGACACTATATATAGCACATATGGAGAAGTTTGTATTTATATACATGCGTTCAGCACACATTCTTTCATTTTCACACACACACACACACACACACACACACACACACACACACACATATATATATATAGATATATATATATATATATATATATGTATATATATGTAAATGAATAACTTGATCACTGAATATATAAGACGTGATGCTATGTATACATAAAGGTTTTTCATTTATATATATATATATATATATATATATATATATATATATAAATAAAGAGAGAGAGAGAGAGAGAGAGAAGAGAGAGAGAGAGCGAGAGAGAGAGAGAGAGAGAGAGAGAGATTCCATTTATAATTTACAGAGTGGGAAAGAATTCACTCATGTTTCTTCAGTATTAGAAGAAAGGGTGTGGAAACTATTATTATTATTATTATTATTATTATTATTATTATTATTATTATTATTATTATTATTATTATTACTGGATGCTTTTACGAGACTACCTAGTCACATAGGGCCCTCCCAACAATGTAATAGAAGATATTTTTTATTTTTACATAAAGACGCACACTTATAATTAAACTATACTAGTTTTATATACAACTTTATTGATGTAAGTATGTATGAACTGTCTTTTTGAAGTTCAAAAGTATTCATAGCGTTGTGACCTACTGCCGCTCGCATTAGACTACTAACGTCTGTTGCTGGGTATTGCTTGTGGCCACAAGAGTTGGGCTTTCATCGTTGGTCACCCTTCCAAAAATTGGCCAAAATGTTGAGAAAGTCTCTCTTCCCAGAATTTTCTCATTACTTTCGCTTTCCCTGAGTTATAGACAAAGATACTAGGCTGTCCACCCCATCGGCCTCCGCATCTACCTCAAGCAGTGAGAATAAGGATTCTTTTCGGATATGAAGAAAATTACTTTTTCCTGCAAAAAACAAAGCTTGACCTTTATACATACACACATAAAACATATTTTATAAAGATATATATTTACACACATATAATACACACACAACTCACACACAGATATACGTATATATATTAGTTCATATATGTTTACAACAGGAATCTGCGAATTCTGTTCGAGAAATATATATTGACACATCTACATATTGTATTAAAACAATTCATAAATGTATATACATAAAAATATTCCATATATAGATAATGTCACACATGTCGACAGTTTGTAAAAAGCTAGCTGTAACCGCTGTTCGTCTGAGTGACCGCCGAGAAATGGCAGAAACCCTCAGAGTATAGGGCCCCTGAACCGTCCGAGGATTAGGACGTGGAATCAGTATCCTTATGTTCAATATCTCTCTAAGGGGAAAAGTCGTATAGAAATGAATTCATTATCCATTTGTTAAAATGTGAGGGGTTGTTGGGGGGGGGGGGGGAATTTCCTAGGGGAAAAGCCGTCTAGAAAAAAATAATTATTACATGACAAAACAATGAGAAGGGATTATTTCCTACTCTTCCCCTCTTTCTCGTCCTCTTTCCTCACCCTCCTTTCCCTCTCTATTCCTTTGTCGTTATATTCTCTCTCTCTCTCTCTCTCTCTCTCTCTCTCTCTCTCTCTTTCTCCTCTTCATCTTCTTCTTCTTCTTCTATTATTATTATTATTACTATTATTATTATTAAAATTATTCCTCCCCATCTCCTTCTTGTTGTTCTTCTGCTTATTCTTATTCTCCTTCCTCTTCTTCGATTTGATCGATATATGGTAAATTGAATAGACCTGATTTAATATCACTGAACCGACTCATAACACACTCATTCATATTAATTCTGCAAAGCATGTGAGGGAACGCTCTAGGCATAATGAGGAATGAGTCTCTCTTCTTTAGAATACTCTCTCTCTCTCTCTCTCTCTCTCTCTCTCTCTCTCTCTCTCTCTCTCCCTTCATTTCTCAGAAGAGAGAAATTCATAAGAATTCTCGGTATTGAGCGTTAATTCCCTTAGATTCCAGGAAACTGGAATGGGCTGGGAATTGTTAGGCCGTGGTGTCACAAAATTGAAGGTATGAGGATATTCATTCCCATTTTTTGTTTCCTCCTTCTCGTTTTCTTCACGATTATGTCAATATTATACATTTTCATTACTTCTGACCTCCGTTGTCTCTGATTATGGGCATTATTGTAATCTTCTCTTCCCTTTTTTCAGTTATCCTTAAGGTGATAAGTACTTTCCTTTCCAAAGTTATCAGTATCATCATCATATTTTCGTCCGCTTTGTGTTTTCTCACTATCATTCCTATCATTATCAATCCGACGACTATGTCATAATACAAATATCAAAATTCTTATGCAATCTAAGAATCAAAGATCTTTTTTCTCTTGTTATTTTATTAACTAACTAATTAGTTGATTGCTTAATGAATCACTCGCTGCTTAATGAGCTACTGAACACTTTGGTTGATTTAATGATGAGCTAATCAGCTAATTCGTTATTTTAATCCACTGACTTTTGAAGTAAATAAACTTATCGATCATCTGAGGGTTTCGAAAGTTTAATATGTTAGTTGATTGAATATGTAACGAGTAAAGGGAACTGCTTATTTGTTTAACCATTAGACATTAAATAAAAAAGTAAATTATTCAGTAAATTTTCACTAAGGAGTTGTCGAAAGTTGGCGGTCTCTCTCTCTCTCTCTCTCTCTCTCTCTCTCTCTCTTGAAGGATTAGGGCAAAATCCACATAACTTCAAAGTACCTTGACGCCTCATTGCTCACATGTCAGATGTATTTTTCTTCTTCTACAAAATAATATTTCCCCTTAGTTATTTTTTAAAAGTTTTAAATTTTTGTATATACTTATTTCCTATTTGTTTATCTCTATTTGTCTGTAATTTAATTCACTCTTTTGTATCTTTCTCTTTTTGCTCTCTGCACCTTGTTGCATCCGTGTTAATTCCTCATTTGTTTCACTCTCATTATGTACCATTTTTAATTTGATAATACTATGAACCATTGGACTCTGGACAACTTGAAATTATTAAGTTGCCCGCCCCATCGACCTATGCTCAGGGAAAAAATGTTAAACGGGAAGTCTTTCTATGAAAAGGAAGAAATCCGTCGAAAGTCCTCTGTTCTCTGCGTGACAAGAACCACTCAGCCGCAAAATGAAGTGAAGTTGCATACATGCAGTGGCAGGTGGCACGCCCCTGGATTACTAACCCAGCCTTTAATCATATTGGTTAAGAGCTATATAACTTAAATAGTTATGGAGATTGATTAATGTAAAGATAAGTATGTCATAATTATTATCAAACTGCTGATCAAATGATAGTTTATATACTATTAGGTGAGTTAGACTGATATGACTATATGTGAATATAGCAATAAGTTTCATTCAATACGCAAGTCACCTCTTTGTCGACAAATAAACAAGTAAATAAAAATGAACAGCAAGCACATCAAGATATAATCTAAAAATGAACAATTAATATATGCATAAACATATAAATACTAAAAATAACTAAAAAAAGGTTGTGTAAATATCCCCTTTTCCCTTAACCTTAAGGCCTTCTTCACTTCAGCTGTTACCCACCACATTCGTCTAACTACCAAATACACACTTTACTGCATAAGTCAAGAGGCACAAAGGTTTCTTCCTTTTTTTTTTTTCATTATTTTGGGAATCTATAGCAAACTGTTTCCCTCCGCGCGAGCGATCTCAAGTCTCTCTAATAAGGCGAGCATTGGTATGAATAATTCCTCTGCCTTTTCAATGAAAGCAACATCGCAATGCGTGGTATTTATGGTAATTATAACATCAGCTGTAACTGCAAGACTTCTCATCAGAAGGATTTGGTATTAACAAGTCGAAAGAAAGACTGACAGGTTTTAAAAGATCAAAGATGGCGACTTTTACTCAATACGCATGTGTCATTATCCTGATATATAATCAAGCTATTGTAACATTTATTTCTATGTGCGCAATGTAGGGTGGCGTTCCCGGAAAAAAAGGACTAATACATTTTCGCAGAAATAAGGGCAATTATTTAACAGGGGACGGCACTCAGCTTAGCGCATGAGTCATTTTCAATACCTCGCTAGTGGAGCGCATTCAAAGAAAGATGAAAAATATATTGCTCCAAATATCTAAAAGTCACAATTCTTTCCGAAGGGTCCTTGTCTCCAGCAGCATTTTGTGTCCAAAAGGATAAATGAGTCATTGAATAATTATTCATCATATTTGACTGAAAGCGAAGGCTCCTCTTATGCAGGATTAAGAAGGAGGTCCTTGTGTATTTGTTATTATTAATTACTTCAGCGACTCCCAATTCGGCTTGCACTCTTGAACGTATTCAGAAATCTTTTAAAAATCGAATGATTTGATGATCTCGTCAAAAATCTCATGAAATGAAAACGTCAAGAGGCTTCTACAACTAATTCGAAAAAAGACTTTTCAGGTTATAAATCAACTTACTGAAAAGTTCCAAAGACTATTCAGAATGTAAATCAACTGGAAACGTTTCAGAGCACCGTTTAGATTAGTGGTTCTCAACATTTTTTTTTTTTAGTCCCATGCACCTTTTAACCTTATTTAAAAACGTCATTCCACGACCACCCAACATCCCCCAACCATTGCCTAAATTGTCTACCTCAAAAGGTGCATTCCAAATAATATGCAACTAAATGCTAACACAAACACACAAGCTAGTGGAGAGAAAGCAGAGCTTGCTTGACTTCTCAGTAGCGAGTACCGATGCACACTTCATTTTGTGATGGTCCTAGAGCCAGTGTGAGGCTGCCAATCTGTGGTCACAATTCCTCCTCCCTAACCCTACGCCCCCGAAACTGATATTAGCCCCTAGGCGGGGTGGCGGCGGGGCGGAATTCTCCCCTGGTTGAGAACCACTGGTTTAGACAAAGGCTACGTCTCGTATCCACTGGAGAACGGGTGCCACCGCAGAGTAAATGCCAGGAAACGCCGACTGCCCACACCCGTGTCCCGTGGAGACGATTCCCCCGAGCACGTATCTCCCGAAGACGTTGTACATCAGCGGTCCTCCAGAGTCTCCCTAAGGGGGGAGCAAGTGACAGTGGAGTCAAATTAAGTATATCTTACTTTAACCAGACCACTGAGCTGATTAACAGCTCTCCTAGGGCTGGTCCGAAGGATTAGACATCTTTACGTGGCTAGGAACCAATGAGTTACCGAGCAACGGGACCTACAGATTATTGTGGGATCCGAACATCGAGAAATTGACAGTGGAGTCAGTAACATAAAAAGTGGAACTCATGATAGTGGGTTTAATGTCGGCTGAGGTACTGAAATTAATTATAGTACGATACTTGATAAATGGATTCATTTTTAACGGAATCATTAAGAAGTAGGAAATGATATAGCAAACGTTGATACTGGATGGTAAAAGAGTAACTATTGTTCAATTAGTTAGAAGTAACTATCGGTAAACAAAAACCATAATGGAAGTAATAAATGACAGCGGAAATAAAGATAATGTCTGACGAAGATGAAAGTACATGGATAGAGAATAAAACAATGGAGAAAGGAAGGAATGACACTATAGTCCTGCTGTTACAACGATGGAATAAAAGACACGAAGAGATATGGAATCCGACGAGAAGAAAAATCGAACGAAGCAGAAGACACTGAAGGGGAAGAAATAACATTAAAAAGGGAGAAAATCAAAATAACAATTAAGAGAAGAAGGGGAGCAATAGTCATTTAGCTGAAAGCGGAATAACTGAAAAGACAATGACTGAAGAGGAAGGGCTAAAATATAATGGAAAGGGAAACATAAAATTTTACATTTTGCATAAGAACTTGGAAATAATGAAGGCCAATGAGCGAAAATTGTCAATAGGAATTTATACTACGCAATATAATGATAACTTAGAGAGAGAGAGAGAGAGAGAGAGAGAGAGAGAGAGAGAGAGAGAGAGAGAGAGAGAGTCCTCTTAATAATTCAGAGATGATATCTTTGCAGGATCCCGCTACTGCCTGCAAACATGGCCGGGGATGAATGGCAAACAGCTTCTTTGTATTTTGCAAACGATTCAGTTAATAAAAACATACTTTAGGTAGAAAACAAATGAATAACAAAAATCAAACTTATAGCAAAAATTCATTTCTAACAAAATTCCGATGTAGAATACTGAAAAAATAAGTAGAGAATGTGAAATCAAATATCAATAAGAGACTTACCTTACACGCGTCCTTCCCGCCAACCTTATCTCCCGCGCAGATGAACTCCGGTCCGCATATTTTTTCCGGGAACCTGAATAAATAAATAAATCAACTAATATTTTCCCATAAACACAATAATTAATTACACTAATGAAAGAAAGTTGTATACACACACACACACACACACACACACACACACCCCCACACACAACACACACACACCACCCAATATATATATATATATATATATATATATATATATATATTATATATATATATATAAAATATATATATATAATGTATATATATAAATATATTTATTTATATATATATTATATATATATATATATATATATATATATATATATATATATATATATATACATATATAAATTATTATAATGATATATATATAATATAAATATATATATATATATTAATATATATATATATATATATATTTACTATATAGATATTATTTATATTATTATATATATATAATAGAACATACATATAATATATATATATGTATATGCAACATGTAAACACATACGGTACATATATATATCACTATTCATATATGTATGCACACATATACGTATAAGCGAATACCACGGGAAATGATAGTCAGGAATCCAAGCGCTTTCGTCTTTATTCAGACATCGTCAAGGAGCTACTAAAGTACAATCGGAGAGGAAGGCCTCAGGTACAAACAAGATCAGGAATACCAGATGGTTAATTATCAAAAGGGTAAAAATAAAAAGGGATAATCCAGGATATCGGAAATCACACGGTCACAAACTTGAACAGATTCTGAACCCTAACCGAAATTACAAAGTATCTTTACAGTCCAAAACATGTAAAAACTGAATATATTAATTTTGTTGCTTATATTTATCTACAACTTTTTTCATTATGAAAGCATCAAGTTTAAATAAACCAAGACTTAAATTTAGAACATTTCTATTATTTGACTTGATAAAACAAGATTCAATGATATTCCTTTTAACTGTGTCATTACATGGGACTAAGGCTCTTGCTTGACTCCAGTTAATAGGATGGTCTAAATCTCTCATATGTACAAATAATGCATTCGATATTTGCCCAGTTCTCACAGAATATTGATGTTACTTAAGACGCTGTGAAAGAGATTTGCCAGTCTGTCCGTAATAGATTTTATCACACTTTTTGCAAGGAATTTCATATATGCAGCCTGGAAGATCTTTAGGAGAATTTTTGATTACTAAACTAAATGTTGTTTTCAGTAATATTAATGTCAAGAGTTTAGTAATCAAAAATTCTCCTAAAGATCTTCCAGGCTGCATATATGAAATTCCTTGCAAAAAGTGTGATAAAATCTATTACCCTTTTTGATAATTAACCATCTGGTATTCCTGATCTTGTTTGTACCTGAGGCCTTCCTCTCCGATTGTACTTTAGTAGCTCCTTGACGATGTCTGAATAAAGACGAAAGCGCTTGGATTGCCTGACTATCATTTCCCGTGGTATTCGCTTTATTTATGAAGTCACGTGCATCTACTGTGATTTTTTAAGCACATATACGTATATATACACAGAAGTAGTTGATGTTATTGTTTTTGTTGTAGTACAGTTGTTGTTGAAAAAATCATTAACTAAGCAAATTTTAGCTACTAATAATGACTCATTGAAAGGAAATAATGTCCTAATATTCATATCCCTGGGGGGGGGCCACGTGACCATGTGGCCCTCCCCCCCTTTAATACGCCTCTGGTTATATATATGTGTGTATATGTGTATGTGCACGCGCATGTCAGTTCTTTAATTGTGACTGTGTTGGACTCTTGAATAAATAAAAAGCAAGGCAGTTTCATTCATTTCCACACATTTAGAGTCTTGAGTATTTATAACGGAAGGCTCTAATATCTCTGCTCTTTTTGAACCTAAGCTTTCGAACTCATTTCCTTAACCGTTCATGATTCCATGAAATTATGATTTCATTTGAAAAAGAAATATTTCCATTTGCAAAAAAATTGACAATTGATGCAATAAAATAATTGTCCTAGGGAACTTCCCCATTAATAGTTTGACATTATTGTGTTTAGGATTTTTAACAAATAGAACAAGTAAGAAACGCGCCGAGGTTTCTTCAACATTCAGACAGAAAGTCAAATTTATTACCTTGAAAGATAACAGAGATGATAAGGACATTTTTTCTCAGTAGCTCAAGCAACAATCTCGCTTTAGATAAAAAAAAAAAAACGTACCTTTTTCTCCTACCTTGCTACGAAAATAGAAACCTTTTTTGTGCGTTTCCTAAGAGACTGCTGAACTACAATTATTACTAGTTATTACTACCGTAGGTACTATAGAAGTAATAAATATTTATTACTACTGCAGTTTAAAACCAGTCAAACTACTTAGAACTCAACATATCATTCGAAAACTAGGTGTCGGAATCTTACGGAACATTTTCCTTTTTAAGCAAATCTATGTTACAAAGCTGTTCCTTTCGTTGAACATTCATTATCTATTTGCAAATCGAACTCAGTACACCTAGTACGTTCAAACTCTCCCGCCAGCATAGAACTGATAGCGATAAGGACAAGCTACTATAAATGCAAACTAAAGACAGAATAAACATAGAGGAGAGAGAGAGAGAGAGAGAGAGAGAGAGAGAGAGAGAGAGAGAGATAAGAAAACGCACTTTGTCCATCAGCAGTTAAATCGCCGCTCGACAGATGGCGTCGAGGGGTATCGCTGGTAATAAGCGCTAGTTGATTCTTAGAAACTTTTGATTCCAGCAATAATCTCGTTCGCCAGAATCGATCGTCAGAGCATGACTTCCTACTTGATACTGCTTTTGAGATTTTTCTTTTTCGTAAAGGCGAAACAAAATTGCTATTTTTTAGTAGTTTCAAGTTTAAAACTCTCTATATCCTCTATAGTGTAATAGTGACCCGTCACATCCCTCTAGCGGTTAGTATTACAAATACAAATAAGACTTTTTACGACAATATGGAACAAATAAAGGGGCGATCTGCTTGTGTCAATAGTTTAAAAAATGCATTTTTTTTGAGTCGTGCCGCTCTTCTGGCAAATGAGCGAAAAGATAAAATCAAAACAAGATGCATTTTCTTAGTGACTCGGGTTCGACTCCTTGGAGCGGATAAGCGTGTGTGTGTGTGTGTGTGTGTATATATATATATATATATTATATATATATATATATATATATATATATATATATATATATATATATATATATATATATCCACCCTATGGTAGGGGTGTAAGAATACTACCACTGTAGGTCCTGTGTCGTAAAAGGCGACTAAAAGGACAGCCACCAATAACTCTGGAAACTGCTGCTTTGCAGTCTTACATTTTAATAAAAGGTTAGGCGAGCCGCCAATAACTGTGGAAACTGCTGCCTTGCAGATGGACTTTTGAGTCAAAGGCGAGGCCCACCGCACAATAACTGTGGTTGATGACAGCAAGGGCATGCGGTCGTAAAACCCCTTTGCCAAATAATAAATCATGCCTGATGTAAGGAAAGGCGCGTCAGGCAATCGACCCTTACTGTAAGGATAACGGCGAGAAAGAAGAAATATATATATATATATATATATATATATTATTATATATATATATATATATATTATATATATATATATACGAATACCACGGGAAAATGATAGTCAGAAATCCAAGCGCTTTCGTCTTTACTCAGACATCGTCAAGGAGCTCCTTGACGATGTCTGAGTAAAGACGAAAGCGCTTGGATTCTGGACTATCATTTTCCCGTGGTATTCGCTTATTTATGAAGTCACGTGCATCTACTGTGATTTTTTAAATATATATATATATATATATATATATTATATATACTATATAATATATATATAATATATATTATTACTAACCTCAAATTGTAATCCCGAAGAGTACTGTAGGGGACATCACAGTCACTGTTGGGAAACACCGTCACGACCACCTCCCTTAATACGTCACTCATGGAACCGCCTGGAAAGGCAGACGAAAACAGACGTTAATGACGGCAAAAGGACTTACGCGCCATTTTAAAAATGAGGGAGAATAAAGGATAAAGGAGATGAATAAGAGTACCTACCCCATGGTTAATAAATAGAAGACATAAAGTAAAAAAAAAAAAGATAGTGGAAGAGAGGACTTATAATTAACAGGGTAAGATAAGGGAGCGAAGAAATAGTTAAAGTAAATAGTGAAAAAGAAAGGGTGAAAAAAAAAGCAGAGTAACGACACTCGATATTAAGAAAAATATCAAATGAAAACCTAATTTTGATTATAAAGGTGTCGTAAAAGGACGTTTAAAGAAGTACAAAATATAATATCAAAGAAAAATAGTGAGTGGAGATTGGAAAGTGGCTACTGAAAATAACTTTGAAAAAGAATCAGTGTCATAACACTGCTGGAGATTAGACGCAAAATGAAAAAAAAAACTCTTTTTGAAAATGAAATTAAGAAGATATGAAAGCAAACGTTTGGTAACATAAAACCGGCGTTAGAAATGTTTTTAATGCCTATTCGCTTTTTCTTTTTTACTGAATGTTTTCTTGTCACTTAATTTATTTGCACAGATGTACACGTAACGTAGAGGCGTTAATCATATGGAATTGACACACATACACACACACACACACACACACACACAACCACACACACACATATATATATATTATATCTATATATATTATATGCGTGTGTAGTGTCTGCATAAAAGAACTACTTCCCTAAACCGTCTGTGTGCTTAGGCAACTAATATACATACCGACGCACGTAACCTAATCTCCATATTACGTGATGGTATGACCATGAGCACTAGGAAGGAAATGAAAAGTGCTTTTAAAATTCTGGCTAGCACCAGTTACATCCACAACAGGCAGGGGCTTCATAACCAACAATGACCTGTAGTTGCTTGGCAATGCAAGTTCGAGTAGGTATACTTTTATGCTTTAATTTACTGATAATGTTCAAGATACTCTTCTGCTGGCGCTACTTTGCCTCGTTATCTACGCGTCACCTCCGAGGTGCTATAAGTAGATTCACATCAACCGTGCATTTGATGTCTAGGCCAGTCCCTTACGACGCTCCTGATTGGCTGTTGATAAGCCAATCACAGAGCTGGACACTCTCTGTCTCTTTCGAGAGCTCACATGGGTAGGATCTATGTTCCACCTCTCCTGAGTGATACGTCTTTCAGGAGAGGTGGAACATACATCCTGCCTATTTGAACTCTCTCGAGAGACTGAGAGTTTCCACCCCTGTGATTGACTTATCAATGGCCTATCAGGAGCGTCGTAAGGGACAGACCTAGACATCGAATGCACGGTTGATGTGAATGTACTATAGTACTAAACGTGGCGGAAGTTAAATAGGATTAACCCGTCGGGGATCAAAGATATCGTTTATTAATTTAATCTGTCGACGATACTATATAGAAATGGGTGCATATAATACTCTGATCCCTGAGGGGATAGCACTTTACACGGCGTCCAATTGAGGTTCCGCCATGTTTAGTACAAGCACCTCGGAGTCGGAGGTGACGCGTAGATAACAAGCCTGCTGATCTGAGGGATATTATGCTGATGTCAGCAAAGTAATCGGTGCGGTAATGACGTAATTAATTTGTTTATTTATCTGGTTTTCCAATGACTGAGCTCGTCTTTCTGTATTTCCCGTTACCTTCCGTTACTTCCTTTAAATGTACACCATATTCTTTGGAAGTTTGAATTTCAGTCAACGGCTGCTGTGGGCTTGTTCCTTGCGAATAGGTTTCATCTTCTGTTTAATGATAACGATAATTTTTCCATCAAGATAAAACTCTGGAATTCTCTACTTCGTCCTTTTCTTGGGAATTTCTCCTGCAAGTTCCTATCGCTCTATCACCACCGTCGCTTTTCCTCCATTTTTACATTTTCTTTCCTCAACTCTGAATTAAATAACGGAATAAACTCTTGTTGTCTACCCTGCCTCTACCTTAGGGGAAGAATGGCGATTACAATCCAATTGCTCATCAGAGGGTGAGATAAACAGACCGAATTTCTCCGTCTTATGTTGACTGTCTTTCTTTCTTCCAGGCCTTATCAAGCGTCTAAGGGATATACTATAATATGGAAAAATAAAACCCTATTTTACAGTTTCTGCTAAACTGGTGATGATTTGACATCACTAGGAAACCTATGCTGAAAATTAATTACCTTATCAAATAAGACTTTATATGAACTGCAACTTAAAAAGTCAATTGGCCAGTTTAAAAAACAGACTTGCAAAATAGCCTTTCTAAAAACATTGAAATCATTATGAGCAGCCCAGTACAAAGTTTATAATATTGAGTAGTTCCCCTCCTAATGCGAATTAAAATATTATTCGTATGAAAAACATCATATAAAATTATTATTTCTTCAGTTTATGAATGAAGGTCTAAACAGGTTTTGATTGAAACGATTCAATTATAGTAGGTCTAAAGTCCTTCATACAAAATGTCACTTGTATCATTCTCATTCATAGAAAACATAATTTCTTTTAGTAACTTCAGTAGCTTAGGTCACAAAAATACAAAGGAGATTACCATTTTAAAAAAAAAATTAAAAAAACAACCAGCGTTGACCACTATAACGTACTTGAGAATTTACTTCAAGAAAGGAGTGAAACCCCCGTAGACTTTGCAAGCTCTCTTCCCACATGTACTGAGCAGTAATGGAAAACTTTCTGGAAATGAAAATCAATATAGTCCCACACACACACACACACACACACACACACCTTTGCAAAACGCATGCGCCGTTTCGCAGAATTCCCAAGACAATGGATTATTGATATACAAGAAGAAAATTTATCGTCTTCTTTTCACTGGTCCAATCTTCCCACGTAACTCTGAGTACTCTGCTTGTTATTCTTTGTATATATGTTCCATTATTTTTCAATTTGTTTCTTGCCTATTTTTTTTTATTGTTTCGTTTAGATTAACTAAATAGTACAGTTACAGAACATGCAATAGCAACGGAGGAATCTCTCTCTCTCTCTCTCTCTCTCTCCTCTCTCTCTCTCTCTCTCTCTTTGTGTTGGTTTCACGCATACTTACACATTACATATGTAGAACACGTGTTTGTATGCAAAATACCATTTTGAATTATCAAGATGAAAACGTAAAATTATAAAGTAATGTCATTTACTTTGATTTTTTAATTTGACATATGATCTTCATCACCAAGATTTGCTCCGTTCGGATGGGTGCCTATGTACTAAGTCTGCGGAAGATCGTTTTGACGAGTGTAAACAAATGCTTTATCAATGGGTACACTCTTGCACATTAGAATTGGCAGAGTTTCATCATTTTTCGTTCACCTGCTTGACGCACGATTCATGCCTTATTAATCTATTTTTCTTTTCGAAGATGGAAGAAATCTTATGTAACGATATTAAACACTGTCACTGATATCTTTAAAACATCATGTTATATAATTTTCCATAGAGAAAAATTGACGAGAACGAAACGAAGTTATAAAAAACGTCATGTCACAACCAATGACTTGGATTACTAAACAGATAGGAGGCACCTATCACTAGTAGTGTCACATAAACATAGTCCTTTTATTATCATTTCAGTATAAAGCTCATGGTAGTTAAACGATTCCATTTGTTAGATTTTACAGAAAATCTTGATAACCTTAACAGTGTGAACCATGCGACCTCACTCTATTGTTTTCGAATGTTACTGTGTCATTTATCATTTAAAAGAAACATTCCCTGCTCAGTGAGTGACAATTAGCGCACATTTGGTGTAAGTTGCTGTTAGAAAGATATCAAGAAGGCTTAATATACCGAACAGAATCATAATAGATGAATCAAATTGTTTAGAGAAGTCCAAAGTTTAGAAAATAGGCCTAAAATTGGAACTCCTCGAGGCACCACAAGAGAGCAAGACAATATGATTGTTGCAGCTATCAAAGAACAACCCATGATTACAGCAGTAGGTTTTTATTGTAAAAAATATCTGAAATAGACTTAAACGTGGGAGTCACCATCCTATCCTTTCAGCTATTTATAATATGTTTATGGCAGTAGGTCTAGGCGTACGTGTGAAACTAATTTTAATCCATTTTCATTTAGAAGAAATAAATAGCCACAGTAAGATTAACCCAAGAATGCTTTTATGAAAGTAAGCCTTTTGTCTTAATGCATTCGTCAGCTTTGACTCTCACTGCTTTACAACGTGTGCGGATAAAGCAGGATGGCATGCAAGGAATTAGATTAAAAAAAGACCAAATTGTATTCGTTTGATTTCTTATGATGGCTTTTTGACATAAGATAGCTAGGTTTGAGTAAATTATGTTAAGCAATAGTGAAAAGGATAAAAAAAAGGAGAGGAGAACATGGCCAATAAAAAAGAATAACGGGAGTAATCAAATAATGCAGGCTAATATTGTTGATTTAAATATGCATTCACATTACCTATCCGAGAGAGTATGTTGCTGGAAATATACCTAGGCTAATTAGATGTCAAAATCAGAAGTCAAATTTAGGTCTACTAAATGCGTTATGCAAATTATCTTTTTGATGAAAGGATAAAATTAGTTTAATTACACTTTGCTCTTGCTATTAAAGAATATTGACAGGCTTAATGTATTATTCATCAGCTGCAGGTGACGAACTAACAATACCCCAGTGCAGTACGATACATTGGGTCATGACTCGAGCGGCAGCAAAGCAAACTTCCAAATGTTTATGCCATTGCTGCCACGAAGCCTTAGTTGACAATAAAATTAGAATTCGTGGATCCGTGGGTGTATATTTTAATTAATTTGCATAATTATTATCTTTGATACGTCAAGTGAATATACCCAATTCTAATTTAGTTTATTTCAAGTATAATAGGCTATCTTTGAAAGGAAATATTATTTATTGATAAGTAAATGATCTGGCACCTGCACATGGCAATATTTCCATAACGAACAATGAATTGAGAAACTACGGTAATTGTTCGTTGCCTATTGTACACATTTTCCTACAAATAAAATCTATTTTCATTTCTTACCAAAAGATGTCGCTCCCCATCCGGTAACACTGAGCTTCCTGCCTTCCAGATTGGGTGACTCCTTCTGCACCCACGGCAGACATATTGGTGAGATCTGCAAAAAGCAGTGAATTGCACTTTTCTATATATACATATATATACACACACACACACACACACACACACACACACACACACACCACACATATATATATATATATATATATATATTATATATATATATATATATATATATATGGAATAACTTGATCACGAAGTATATAAAACGTGATGCTATGTTAAATAGTTTTTTTTTGCCACAAAGGAAAAAATGAAAAAGCGAGATAGCCAAGTACTTTCGGTCCTGTTCGGACCCTTTACTGAGGCAAACTGATTTTACAGAGAACAACATAGTCAAAAGAAAGCTTAATATACAAACTGACACTACAAGATTAGCAAGCAATAAGGGCGATTTTCACTCTACAGAAAGGAGGAGCCGCCTGAGGGTAGCCACACCTTGAAGGATACACGCAGTAAACAAGTGATTCTCCCAGAAAACAGTACATTTTGAAAAAACACGGGAGCATATACAATTTAATATCACGAATTTTTACACAAATTTTCCCAAAAAATTATTATTAATGAAAAGACGAAAGAAAATATAAATATATATATATCGAGCAAGAGAAAGAGGGAGAGAAAATATCGAACCAGAGAGAGAGAGAGACAGAGACAGAGACAGAGAGAAAGAAATAATAACTATATACATGTGGGACTAATTCATTAGTTGTTCATTTATTTTAAGGTCCTTCATAAACATCTTACAAATATATGGGTCCAAATGGTACATTCCCAGACTAAGATTTAGGTTGTTTTTATTAGTGATTTGTATAATTGCCGATTCCAGTAAATTTCTTGAAACATAATCATTAGATCTAGCAACTACCGAGGTATCACCCCAATTAATACAATGAGATTTTTCACTCAGATGGATAACCAGTGCATTTGAAGTCTGGGCTGTTCTAACTGAATACATATGCTGCTTAATACGTACACATAAATTTTTACTTGACTGACCAACGTAAAACGATAGGCAATCCTTACAAGGAATTTTGTAAATGATGTTGTTATTTGTTACAGGACTATTCTTAATTAGCATATCTTTAATGGTATTGATATAAGAGAACACTACATTAACATTAAACGATTTAAATATTGATCTTATGGTTTCAAATCCACGAAAATAAGGTAAGCTAAGTACATTTTTAGGCGTTTCTTTTTCATTAATATATATATATATAATATATATATATACACTATATATATATATATATATATATATATATATATATATATATATATATATATATATATTCGTAAAATGATGAGGTATGAAAAAGAGGGGTTATGACCACCTTAGAAATGGCACTCGAATTTTCCATTCTCGCTAAATCCTTCTTTGGGGGAGGGGAGACTATGGTAAAAATTTGGTAGACCTAGCCTCAACTCGAAAAGTTGTGAAAAAATGAGAGGTATAAAAGAAAACGGGGGTTGGGACCCCCTTAGAAACGGCCCTCGAATCTCGGATTTTGACTAAAACCATTCCGGGGGGGAGGGGAGGCTATGGTAAAAATTTGGTACCCCTAGCTTTCATAGTCTTGGGGTGCATAGCATCCAAACAAACAAACAAACAGACCGGAATTGCCACACACACACACACACACACCACACACACACATATATATATATATATATATATTGTGACGAAGTGCCAAGTATCTGGTTACTACACTTACCATTCATTAATTGTTACCTCACGACAGCCAGACACCTGAACCCTCATCACAGGTACAAAACGACTGAATACTCTAAAGGGAACAGTGATCCCTTAACAACATACCAGTATTGCAGAAAATCAGACTAAGTTCATCAAAACAGGTGTGAGGTAATCTTGTAAGTAATTAAATTAATTAAAGGGCATCACTCCATCAACAACTTTAAAAGTCTAAGTATTTCCCTGATTTCAGAAGTTTAAGTACTTCCCTGGTTCTAAGTCACTTCAATTAAATTGAAGGAAAACAGATCAATTACCACTCTATGTATCTACCTAAATTAAATATAATCATATATAAATATACTGGTTTAATAAATGAAAACACTTATAAAAGTTTTAAAAACAAAAATTTATTATTAAACTCAAAATTTATAAGTGAAATTCACAATATCAGGGAAAACTACTGTTACTTGAAAACAAAGTAAAGTTTAATCAATTATTGAATCAATTAAGTAAAATTAAATCAAAATTAATTTATCACAAAATTCAAGAAAATTAATTCAATCAAAATTCAAAAGTGTTAGGTAATATTTGAAACTGCAAATGAGAACACAGAAAAAATGTGGAAAATACCAAAATTGCAAAAAGTATTAATCACACAGAATATAAAATAAAAAGACACACTTCAATAAAAAAATGGATAAATGCACCAAAAATAAACACTTCAATAAGAAAATGGATAAATGCACCAAAAATAAACACTTCAATAAGAAAATGGATAAATGCACTTCAAGTGAAACAAACACAAAACACAAAAATTTGCAATGTGTAAAAATGTAAATCTTTTCATTCAAACCATTGTAACTATTAGTTATTAGTTCTCTAAACAATCTTAACCATTGGTTATTAGTTGCAACTAATAAAAAATATAACACTTTACTTTGCTGCAGCTTGTTTCAAAAATTCACCACAATTCACAAAAATAGGTTCCGTTACACACTAATATAAGGTTTATTCAGATTCCACAAAAACACTAAATAATACTAAATAAACTCTAAGAAATATCAAATCTGAAATCCAAAAGTTACGACTGACCAATTTACGTTACGTTAACAAAAGTGGCGTGCGATAGAGAGAGAGAGAGAGAGAGAGAGAGAGATCTACATGCCAGGAATCCCAAGCCTATATTGTCTGCTTTCATTTTGCACAAGAGCTGGGCAGTGGATCTGGCACAAAACGTTTTGGGCAATGAGAAAGATGATGCAATGCTTCTAGAAGCTTCGAACATGACGCAACTTTACAGAAAAAATCGTGAAATCTACACGTGGTTTTGGCAGATGTACACGTATGAAACCAGTCAGTTCAACAAAGACATGTACCCGATCGAAACAGACTCAAGCAAAAGTCCCTACCAGACGTGACGACAGAATTCCCAAAACACAACGGAGACCTCGATGTCTCTAATCAAATGTGTTGACAGATTAGGAAAGCAAACGGAGATGTCAGAGTTACTCTAATCTCGAGGCGATGAACAGTTACTGAAACAACTCTAGCTTCGAACGGACAAAGATAATCTCTCTCTTTCTACATTCTGCGTTATATATTCTTTTACATTATGTTATGCGAAATCTGAACACACATTTTAAACATCCTAACTCTAACTAACTAAGGAATCTGAAAAAATGTTGCAAAACTCTACATATAACATTTTATACAGTCAAAGAGGGGATATATGCATTTTGAAAGTAGCACTATATAATAATATTTATATCATAAATGTGTTAATGCTTCTCATGACGACTACCGTTAGTGCAGGTACGGTGAACTGGATAAGATCAAACGGTTGTGTAAGACTGGAATTTAAGCTTATAGACAGGAAGATTTTATTCAATAATAACATAATTGAGCAATACAAAAATGGGGGGAAATCTATTACATAAATAATAACAATAATCTTAACAATAATAATAATGGTTTCGGTATTTCCTGATAGAACAGGCGATTGCTGTCCATTTCATAATTTCTACGTAAAAGCTGAATGTTACTATACAATGATACGACAGAAGTAGTACTATGTAAAGCTAGCATTTTCCAGTAGCTTTTACAAAAGTCACTTACCCTCTACCTCTTTTATTGCCAAACCAGTAGGATACTCTATTACTTGCAGATATAAATACTATATACATATAAATTTACACACACGCAATCATATATATATATATATATATATATATATATATATATATATATATATATATATATATATGTGTGTGTGTGTGTGTGTGTGTGTGTGTCTGTGTGCGCGCGCGCGCGCGTGTGTATAATATGAAAATTGGTGCCCCATCCTCACCCCCCATGAACTTTTTTTGGATCCGCTAGCGGTAATTAGCTGAACGCCAAGCAGATCTCCAGCATCAAGGTGAGCAATTTATTGTCTACGTTAAAATCTAACCTAACTATAAGGATATATGTTGCATTAGACATAGTTATGAGCTGTCCGGTTACCTGATTACTGTAATATATGTATTAATTGTGTCTGATTACTATAATATATGTAAGTAACACATACTTATTCCATAATAAGTACAAATAACTTTAGTGGTGTCCGAGTCGCTATATGGGTGCGATTTGAAAAGCTGAACAAAAATACAAATTGCAGTTTCGTCTGTCTATCGTTGCCTGACAGAATATATACCATGCTCCAGTGATGTTAACGTGCCAAGTTACAAGCTGAAGTCTGAAATGTATCAAAAGCTTCTGTTGGCTACACAAGCCGGATGCCTGATATAAGTCTAAAAGCAAGGTTACATTTCTTACCTAAATCTACATTAAACCACTTCGACACTATGCCTTATCGCCTTACAATTCCCCTTCCCTTCAAATCCCCTCTCCCATCACTCTCTCCTCCTTCCCTCCCTCTTATCCTTTTACCTTTTCCGTGAAGGTGACACTCGAGGAAAGGCGCAGAAGAGCGAGGTCGTGAGTTGCTGCTGGAGGGCGATACCCTGGATGGACAATCTTATCGGCGACTCTCAAGTCCAAGGGAGTGACGTCACTCTGGCTCAGGTTGTGGTCGCCTAGTCTCACGACGTCCAGTCGGCTGAGCAAAGAGATGTAAAGTCAAATGTTATGTACAATAAACATGGAAATCGTGTTATATAATACAGAATTGGTTTTGTCAGCGAAATATGTTAAACATGAATGATGCGTGACCAGCAAAATAAAGATATGATTAACAGAAATTTTTAATAAAAGAGACAAGTGATAAATAATATGATCAAATACAGATAATTCTGATAAGACAATCGAAGTCCAATACATATCTGTTAAAGTTTGTGCTTCTGTTTGTCCGTGTCCTTCTTCGCCCAAATGTCTGTAACATATTCAAGGTCGTCGTCTTTCAGAACAAAAGTTCAGTTAGATTAGTTCAG
>NC_087200.1:28989623-28997123 GCF_015104395.2 Macrobrachium nipponense
GTATCATTACCGAAATTGATAGTAGGAGGCTCTGATGGAAGAATGATCTTCGGCTTAGGTGTTGCAGGCTGCTCTCTTGAATCTGAGGAGAATAAGATGCCTTATACATGAGTACTTACATGCATGCATACACACGCACACTATATATATATATATATATATATATATATATATATATATATATATATATATATATATATACATATATATGTATATATATATATATATATATATATATATATATATATATATATATATATATATATGAGTCACATCACATTACCGTGATTCATACACATACATCGAGCTACAAATGTCCTTTAATATCTAATTCGCTCTACCTCTACATCGGAGTTAATATATTTTCATATATGTTAAACGAAGGGGAATTTTTTAGTCGACAAGAAATTCGTTTGCTCATGGGCGCGAACCATCAAACCCAACGAATTCGATACGCACAGTGAAGCCTTAAACCACACCGCCACCGCAAGAGGATAAACGTTTATGCCGCCTCTTAACTACGTACTAATACCGTGCTAATACCTGTCGCTCTCAGGTGTTCGTTGTTTTGGAGTCGGCATCAACCCACCTCGACCTCGGTAACGCTGTAGTGCTTTTGTCCGCCGCACGTAGCCATTATATATATATATATATAATATATCATATATATATATATATATATATATATATATATATATATATATATATATATATATATATATTGTGACGAAGTGCCAAGTATCTGGTTACTATACTTGCCAATAATGAAATGAGTGCCTCACAACAGCCATACACCTGAACCTTCATCACAGGTAAAATACGATTGAATACTCTAAAGGTAACAGAGATTCCTTAAAAACTTACCAGTATTGCAGAAAATCAGACTAAGTTCATTAAAATAGGTATGAGGTAATCTTATATGTAATTAGATTAATTAAAGGGCATCACTCCATCAATATCTTTAAAAGTCTAAGTATTTTCCTGATTTCAAAAGTCTGAGTACTTCCCTGGTTCTAACTCACTTCAATTAAATTGGAGGAAAACAGCTCAATTACCACTCTATGTTTCTACCTAAACATAACTTAATGTACTGGTGAAAAAGAAAACACTTATAAAAATTTTAAATACAAAAATTTATTATTAAACTCAAAAATTATAAGTGAAATTCACAATCTCAGGGAAATTTACTGTTGCTTGAAAACATCACAAAGTTTGATTAATTCTCGAATTAATTATGTAAAACTAAATCAAAATTAAGTTTTCACAAAAATCAAGAAAATTAATTCAATCGAAATTCAAAAGTGTTAGGCAATAATTAAAATTTGGAAATTAATTCACAAGTGCTAAACAACACTAAAACTTGAATAGAATTCTAAGTAAATGCAAATCAATTCATAAGTGTTAAATTCAATTAAATGTGCAACGATTAATTATTGAAAACAATTAAATAAATCAAATTGTGGATGCAAATGCAAATACAGAAAAATGTGGAAAATACCAAAAATGCAACAAACAGTAATCACAGAATATATATGAAAAAATCCCATTTCAATAAGAAAAAATGGACAAATACACAAAAACAATAACTTCAATGAGAAAAATGGATAAATGCACAAAAATCACTTCAAATGAAACAAACACGAAACATAAAAATTTGCAGTGTGTAAAAATTTTAGTTGTTTCACCAAATCACTGTAACTATTAGTTGTAACTCATAAACCTTGTAATAACACATTACCTTGGTACCAATTTCCTGCTGCAGCTAGTTCCACACAATATTTCAAAAAAGAAAAGGCGCAGTTATATACTTGTACAATGTTTGTTCAGAGTCCACAATAAGCACTAAATAATACTAAATAACTATTAAGAAATATTAACTCTGAAATGTATATGAGTGACCAACAACTACGTACTACGTATATATTTACGTTAATTGGAAAATCAAATATCTAAAGAGAAATAGAAATTACAATAACAAATATTATTAGGTGATTTAAGACAATAAAAGTATTTTAATATGAAAGGAATAATTATTTATAAAGAAAGGAAAACTAAATGAAGTCACTTCCCAAAGATGACGTATGCTCAAACAGAAGGTTCTAGAATAATCTTGCAAAAAGATGATGCAACACCATAGGAACATGATGAAAGCAGAAGCCCAATATACCGGGATCAAGGGCAGATGAAGGAGACACAAAAAATGAACAGAATTTATTGTGGCCGACGGCGTTTCGCAATGATCCATTACACTTTCAGGGCTGCAGTGACACATATAATATAGTTTAATAAAAAGGAACGTCACTATATAAGATCAAAAAGATAAAATTACATTTCTAAGAATACATTACAACAAACCTGCCCGGTACATGGCTTAAAAGTGACTGAACATAAAAAGGTAAACCTGGTAGGAAGTAGACATAACACCAGAAAAAATTACAAAATAAACAAAGGTTCGGAGATGACTTGACATTTAACGAGGGAACGAGTGCTTTCATGGAAGTTGACTCTAAAGTCGAAAGCTTGTCTTCGTGTTCAACTTGAGCTGAGGCTATTATTTCAAAGATTTTCATATTGATCTGCGTTTTGCAGAGTGATTTGCACCCTTGAAAATGCAATGGATTATTGCAAAACGCCGTCGAAAAGCTTTAGAATTACTATGAAGCCCTTGACAGTTTATACACTAAAATCTCTACTGTCACCTAGACTGAAGAATAAAAAAAAATTCATAAACATTAACTACTGTAACCTCCAACCCCGTTCTATTACGGTAGATAAGATTTATTTTGTAGTTGCACGGCGGCAAAAACACATCGTAGATTACAAACAAATTATTTTGGCATACCGAATTTGATCATTACAACCTTCGTTTATGAATTCGAACGGATCTTATTGAAAACGAATGGGAAGCGAAAATAGAAAATAAAACGGAAAATTGGGTTGAGAACTTTCAAGTGGAAAACTGTTCAAGACTCTGGAGAAGGCATTTCTTGAGATAAGGATAGTATTGGGGGAATTTTGGGCGGGCAAAATTAAGAACAAAATAATGCTAAACAACATCGAAACGTAGGTTTACTTGAATTTCACCAGATGCTATATGCTAGAGGCAGAGGCGTCCTCAGAAAAATGTGCAGGGGGGGTGGGCTGAGTGGGCGATATAGAGATCGCTCCCCTTTTTTCGGGAATATAAAAATGTTTCCTGAAGTCCTTAGATGCAAAATGGTGGCACTTTTTCTTATTGTTATTGACAAGTTTGGAAGAAATCCCGACAACTCCAATTCCTGTTCCAACAACAGTAGTAAACTAGTAATAATAGAAACTTGTATAATAGAAAACTGAATAAACAGGTGAGAAATCTTCAAGGTGTCTTATTCATTTTGTATTTTCCACGTAATTTTTTACGCATTTGGTATTTTTTTTCATAAATTCCAGGGGGTCCCTCTCATTGCGGACTCCCATGGCGACAGGCTTATAAGCAATAACAGCAGCTTTAGGGTTGTATTGAAAACAACAACAACTATTAGTATAATAAGTTTAAAAAAATATAAAGCAAAACATCATCGAAACTTAGGACTATTTAAATGTCATTAAATACTAGATACTATATAGCCCCATAACTATAAATAATATCAACAGTTTCAAGCTTGCGATAACAACAACAGCAACAAAAATTATGATAATAACTACAACTTCCTTTCCTTACCTCGTGATTTAGGGCAACACACTATAGGCACTTTTCCATGAAAGCCGCAGAGGGCCGGACGGACCCTCCGAAATGTTTTGACAACGGACGGACATGAGAAGAGGACCCGGCATTCCCCTAGTCCACCCCGCCGGGGTACACACCTGCTTGTCCCGGGACCTCTTCCGTTGCCCAGCCGTAGATCTAAAAATAGTTGGGTGTTAGGAAGTGTCGTTTACTTTTCGTGACATCGTTCACTCAGAAATACGTAAATAGAAAATAACACACACACATGCACACATACACACACACACACACACACACACACACACACACACATATATATATATATATATATATATATATATATATATATAGGCCTACATACAAAGATATGCCTCCTTGGCATGTAACTCGGGAGACCGAGGTTCGTTCCCGTAGTGAGTCAGACATTTACTTTAGTGGAACACGTACTTATGTGGTCATTATGTCCATATATATATATATATATATATATATATATATATATATATATACATATATATATATATATATATATATATATATATATATATATAATACATACATATAAACTAGTAATAATAGAAAACTGAATAAACAGGTGAGAAAGCTTCATGGTATCTTATTCATTTTCCATGTAATTTTTTTATGCATTTTGTATTTTCCACGCAATTTTTTTTTTTCAGAAATTCGAGGGGAGCAAATGCTCCCCTTGCCCCCTCACTGCGGACGCCTATGGCTACAGGCTTATAAGCAATAACAGCAGCTTTAGGGCTGTAGTGAAAAAAACAAAAACAACTGTTAATATAATGACTAGAATTGTATATTGGTATAATGACTATACTCTATTTTTTTCCATCTGTCCATCCGCCTGTGGTGTTTGCGCATGGTAAAACTGCATCCCGGGCTTTAAATAATATCCTATTTCGAATATTAACGGTGTAATTCGCATATAGTAAATTATTAAAACAATCTTCAGTTGCAAATGTACACCAAGATATCCTTTTAGTTACCTAAAACTTACTCATAGCGTAACTATTTGAAGCAAGGGGCGCAGTGTTACCATGCGCGACCACCACAGGCGGATGGACAGATGGAAAAAAAAACAGAGTATAGAATTGTATATTGGTATAATAACTAGAATTGTATAAACCATCGATGCCCTACGCCAGTCGATAATATATTCAAGGTTTCACAAACCTGTTACAAATAAAAGTAGAAGAAAAGGAAAATTAAAATACCTTGTGACCGCGCCTTGTGGAATGAGAGTCTGGTAAAGGCGACTAATAAAACCATTCGGTAAATCCAGAGTAATGATTTTCCGACATCAGTCATCTTGCGTCACCCTTCTTTCCTACTTGCAGAGACTTGACCTAGAAAATTGATGGCGAAGTCATTTTAAAATCTTAATTTTCATCCGTTTTCAATGTTCTTTTATTTATAAGTATTAAGTTTGTTTGTATGGTGTTTTTACGTTGCATGGAACCAGTGGTTTTTCAGCAACGGGACTAACGGCTTCACGTGACTTCCGAACCACGTCGAGAGTGAACTTCTATCACCAGAAATACACATCTCTCATACCTCAATGGCATGCCCGAGAATCGAACTCGCAGCCACCAAGGTGGCACTCCAACTCCATACCGACAACGCCCCTGAGGCGCTATAGTTAGCAGTATTACTGAAGACAGTCGATATACGTCATTTGAGCTGCAGATCAAGAACATGTATACTTAATCCGAATAGCAAGCTGCAGAAAATTAGGACATGTGGTTTTTATGTTGTCTTATGTTACCTTATTGTTGATTTTGGATGGTGCTGGCCTTATGCTATCATGTTCCCTCGCTTTCCTTTTAATAATTCACAATGTCTTTTTCAAGCATGGTCAAAGAAACGCTTTAGAATTAATACGAGACGTAAGTGACTTTTTCGTAAAGGCAGCAAGAATGAATCTCCTCTTGGCAAAATGTAAAATTAAAGGTGTTCCTTTTATTTTGTTTTAATGGGGAAATTTATTATTTTACTCTATGTGCCTTTTTCTTTCTTCACAGTTTTACATACAGAAATTTTCCTTCCTTTAAGGGGTATCGGATGATCTTTCACTATTATATTGTGTTACTGAATTACTTTATTTTTTACTGAATTACTTAACAGCACCGTTCATTGTGCGCTATTCAGAATTTCCACAGTGATAAAAAATGCAAAAAGAAAACAATAATTAGTAAATAAATAACAATAATTACATATTACATTTCACAATATATCTCAAAATTCACACGAAATAACCAACACTGTCACTCAGCTCACCACGAAATACACCTAAATCACACACTGTAAGGTATTTTACAGCAGAAATTGCCGAGTGACTCCAAGCTGTAGTAGCGTAGTTAACTCCTCCCCGTCCAGATGATGTACTACTGCAGTAGCTTTGATCTTCAACTGACCATTTTATGAACGAAAACCTCCTCAACACTCCCATCCATAGCGGAAGGGTTAAGTGGTAGTCATAAGTCATTCCCTGCGTAGGCGAAGGTGGATCCTCTGGGTAGAAGACAAATAACGGCAGGACAAAGGTGCGGCTCTTTATCTTCTAGGTTCATATAAATCTTCATCCTGTTGAAGTGTTGAATAGTCATGACGGAAACGTGCGCCTTTTGAATTCGTTACCTTTGTTGGATTTCGTAGTAACAAGAACTGGCGTGTTTTCGTTGAATACCTTGGTTACTTTTTTGCTCAGAGGCAACCTGGCCAGAAATATTTAACTTTTTGAACTGGACACTCATAAAGAAGGAAACGTTAAAGGTTTAACCATTACCAAAAAAAAAAAAAAAAAAAAAAAAAAAAAAAAAACTAAACTCAAGGACCATTGCAGTATTTGCAGAGAAAATGTGGTTATCAGTTTTTTAAGCCCTCCCTGTGGTGAAATATACACCAACTACAAACTAACCCGTGGATGGCTTATCTAGAGTGCGAGAATTCTACTGGACAAGGCAAACTGGAATCAGTAACAATATTTGACCAGTTTCTTAGGAATGAAAATATGACTTGCGAATGAAGTGTGGAATAGTTGACGTCTGCAGAGGATACAGTACTGACTGTGCGTGGTGAAGGGAAACTGCAGAAACCAGTAAGAGTCTAAAAGTATCCGCTAGAGAGGGAGGAGAGTTGATAGTAGCTGTGTGTTCTAGTGAGATTATGAGAGTAAATAGAATCCAAGATGAAAGTGCAGCAAAATTTAGCAGAGATAGTGGAAGAATGAAAGCAGATGATTTGTAAGGGTATTTAGGGATAAATAAATTGGGAAATGATACAATGAGAAAGGGGGTTAGTTACAGACAAGGGATGCAACGATAAGAGCAGGCTTTATGGAGATGACTGGGGAGACACTTGAAGTGCCTGTGGAGCCCAGGATAATAAGTATGAGAGAATCACCGAGTCATCTCTCTTTTATTGAAGCATGAATGGAAGCTGAATACAGTGAGAGAGAAAGAAAGAAAGAGAGCTTGAAATTGTTGAGGTGAACCGGCCAGTGTAGTATATGTAACATAAGAACTTTAAGGTCGAGACATGTAGAGATACTGTATACTGAAGAATTAATAAAAGCTTTAAACCGGTAAGTATCCATTTTTGTCAAAGGTCACGGTCAACCTATACCTACTTTGTCTTGTTATCTACGCGTGACTTACTCTGAGTTGCTATAGTAGATTCACGGCAACCATGCATTTGATGTCTAGGCCAGTCCCTTACGACGCTCCCGATTGGCTGTTGGTAAGCCAATCACAAGGCTGGAAACTCTCAGTCTC
>NC_087200.1:28999623-29012123 GCF_015104395.2 Macrobrachium nipponense
TAAATCTTAAAGTGACTTAAAACCAAAACAAGAGAAAGTGTCATTTTTGATGGGGAGACAATATGTTATGTCGAAACTGCAAATGTCACTTCCTCTGTGGGCGAGGTGCGGACAGCAATTAGTCTTATAAGAAAGGGTAGAAGTGGCAATGTTTTTATCTGGTCTACAAACGCCGCTGGCACAACGACTAACAGCTAACAGCTCGAACGTCCCATGAGTAAGACAGGTGGGAGGGGACTCCTGTGTTTGTAGTGTCACTTCCATTATTACGCATATCCTTTCGGTATATCCGCATTTCTCTCTCTCTCTCTCTCTCTCTCTCTCTCTCTCTCTCTCCTCTCTCACACACACACACACACACACAGAAACAAGTAACTTCTAGTTACGGGTGTTTGAAATAGGCAATTGTAATGCGTATTGAACTTACACAGGACGGTTATATGCTCTACAGGTAGTAAAATTATTTATTATAACGCTACAGATGCAACACAGTGTAGTATGTATATAAACTGCAGGGTCATCGTATTTATAGATAATCGCCTTATTCTAGATGAAAACCTAGACTTCACATGAAATAGGATCTCGGTTATCTATCACATTCTCTGTTCTAGTACAGTCCTAGGTTACGGAAGATATTCGACTGCAAAATTTACAGCAAAAATCATAAAAATGTGTTTCTAGACAAAACCAAAAGCTAACAAACAATCAGTGAAAAAAGAAAATGAATCAAGCATGTTATCATTTAAGTAAAAAACAGCTCTAATAAACCTTGAAAAAATAAGCAAGAAGAATGTTAGTAGCATGATTCTTCTTCTCCCAAAGAGATAAAGGGACGTCAGAAGTCTTCGCTCCTCTCGCTTTAAGGTCGGCCTTTGGTCAGAGGGGAGACTCTCTTAAAGGGGTTGTGGAAGGTCATTTATCAATGTCTGGTGCGGTTCCAAGAAATGAGCTATTCATTATACTGTATAAGCACTGATGTTCATTTATTTTTTATTACCCGGTTAATTTTGCCTTTCATGTTTATGGCTCCGCACACTTGTGCGTGCTTGAAATTATACTCGCACATAGTATTCATATATATATATATATATATATATATATATATATATATATATATATATATATATATATATATATATATATATATATATATATTATAGATAACTGAACAAACTGTATAAATCTTTTATCTCCTGGGGTTGACGATTCAAGAGGATTTTGTTACTTGTACGATTTTTCAGGATGAGGTTACTATACTCTGTTTTTTTCCATCTGTCCATCCGCCTGTGGTGGTCGCGCATGGCAACACTGCGTTCCTGGCCTTAAATAGCTACACCATGTGTAAGTTTTAGGTAAATAAAAGGATATCTTGGTGTAAATTTGCTACTGAAAAGTGTTTTAATAATTTACTGTATGCGAAATTCACCGTTAATATTCGAAATAGGATATTATTGAAAGCCCGGGATGCAGTGTTACCATCTGCAAAAACCACAGGCGGATGGAGAGATGGAAAAAAAAAAAAAAAAACAGAGTATAATCTCATACACGTCTCCACATTAGCTGAAATCCGCTACAGTCTGCTATCCACGAAGGAAGAATTCATTGCTTAGTTCGCTAGAGAGACAATCTTGACTGCTTATGAGTAGCAATTAATACGTCTCCGTGAATCGCTTTGCTTATCGTGACAGAACTACTGTTGTTAATATTATTGGTAGTGATATTGTTTATACTGTAGTGCATGAATCGTTATCATCTCTATTCTATTGTTATGAATTTGCCTTTGGTTAGCATTACTCTTAATGAACCATGAATTCAGACCACAATGATAGAGAAATCTCTATTTTGAAGAAGATTTCGAGTTCGTAACCACTCGTACTCGATGAGAAAAAAAAAGCCTGTGGATTCTGTCGATGTTGATAACTTCGAAGCTCGAGCAAGATTGAACGGCTGGATATTGCATCCAGATGTTCATCTTCCTCAAGCTTTGACTTGTGGAAAGAAAATATATAACAGACTTGTAAATTTTAAATATTGGATTATTATAACTGCCCCCATTGCCAATGAATAATTTATTTACAAGCACACACACACACACACACACACACACACACACACACACACACATATATATATATATATGTATATATATATATATATATATATATATATATATATATATATATATATATATATATATATATATAGTGCTTCAGCATTCAATTATAAAGTGTCCAGAAGGGCAGCCTTCCATATCTTGATATTAAGGTAACGAGAAATAACTCGGAATTCACCACGGCAGTATACAGAAAACGAGCTTATACGGGTTTAACCAATAACTTTTATAGCTCTTGCCAATATTCATTTAAACTCAACACCATCTATATGCTGATTAATAGAGCTCTCAAATATTCTTCCTCATGGCAAATATTTCATAACGAAATGACTTTCTTGGTAAACTTTTTCAAAGCCAATTCATTTCCACAAGATATAGTGCATAAAATTACGAACAAGGTACTTTTCAAATTTTTGCATCCATCATCAACTACTTTTGATGTACCGAAAAAAATATTTTATGCTACTGTTCCATATTTTTCAGATTCAAAATTTATCTTAAACCTCACTCGAATAATTGAACAGGAAATTCCCTGTCTTAAAGTCAGGCTTGTGTCGAGTAATCCTTGCACTATTCGATCGTTTTTTAACTTTAAAGATCGCCTTCAACCCTTCATGAGATCCAACGTTATTTATAAATTCACATGCCCTGGATGTCCGGGCTCTTACGTTGGATCGACTCGGAGGTGCTGAGGGTCAGATATTGTAGCCATTTAGGCTTTAGCTTCCGTACAGGTCAGAGGATAAAACAACCAGAATTTTCCAATATCAGAAACCACTCAATAATATGCAAGACTGAAATTCAAAAAGAACATTTTACAATAATTGAGTATGTTAAACATCCTGACCAACTAACAACGCTGGAGTCGTTATATATTAAAAGACTGGTGCCCTCATTAAACGGTAATTTGTCCTCGTCACCTCTGTACCTGGCATAGTTGTCGTCGCTTCTCTCTGCCAACTGTAACTCATTCCATCTTCACCTCTGATCATGGACGGTTGGTGTTTTTAGTAGTCTCTCTTTTTATTTACTGCTCTTTTTAATCTTTTTTAGACTTTATTTTTAAAAATTGTGAATTCCTTTTAACTTTATATGATTGTTTATAATATGTCTTTGTATTTTATTCACAGACTGATGATGCAAACAGTTGTGCGAAACGTATCATGTGCCATAAACTTGGCCTTTTAAATCTGGTATCATGGACTCCTTCTGGACACTATATAATAATATATATATATATATATATATATAAATATATATATATATATATATATATATATATATATATATTCAGCCAAGGCCACAGGAAAAATAAATGGAGTACCGAGCGCTTTCGTGTTATTTCAACACATTTTCGATGTACAAAGCTAAAAATACAGAGAACATCTAACAAAGTAAACATAAAAACTGAAAAAAGTGAAAAACAAGTATTCAAAGTCCGGTTAAAACCAGTACAGCAGGAACAGAACAGTTCAACAGGTGATATATATATATATATATATATATATATATATATATATATATATATATATATATATATATATATATATATCTCAAGAGGTTTAATTTTCCACGCTTATGCAAACTGGCATGATCTGCAAGTTAATCCACATCAAGGCGAAGCATCGGTAATACAGAAGAAATACGAGACACCGTCGCCCCAATACCCACCATAATCATGGTCTATGACCGTTTCAGTGGCAAGGTCATGGAATGGCATAACCCATCAGTTGTTTTATAACTTACTAAAAAAATAAGCGACCTTGCTAACCTTTGGAAAACTTTTACGTTTACGTCAGCAATAAACAGAATTTCATCCAGATATATTTCATTCTCATTTTACACAATCTATAGGGACTATAAAAGGGAGATTTAAACGAGATTGGGGGCCGACTGGACAAAAGCATGAATTTTTGTGCATGTAATCTTTAGACCACCTAAATCTGATCTGAGACCGGTGCCATGAAATTTACCCAGTAGAACACTTTTTTTTTTTCCCCAACACATTCGCTCCATTTATCAAAAACTTACTCGTTGAAATTCTACTGATAACGATGCCTGAGGTAGATTCAGTTGCTATAACATCTTTATTGTGTCCTGTTCACATTGTTTAGTTTCTGTAATATAACAGGCAGAACATTTTATGTAAAATCTTAAGTGTGAAGTTATACAAAAATCCACCATTGCTAAAAACATACGCACTGCATTGTGCTGTTCTAGTAATGTTCTTGGCATACGTTTTGTCAGTCATTTTAGCTGAGAAAGGTGAATGAGTGATTGACTGTCCTGGTGTAAGACTACAATTCTATTTCTCTTAGTGTTCCAGGTGTAACTGAAGATTTAGAAAGATGGACTGGGTTACTTGCGTGATATGCCAGACCAATACAAATGAAAAATTGGGCTGCCCTCTGAATGCTTTCGTTGGTGACAAATCACAAGCTTATAAACGGTTCATAGACAATGTGAAGGTATTTTAACAGCAAAACTATTGCAGGAGTTTGAGAAAGAAATCCTCGGCGAGGGAACTGAGAGACAACTGCACCGTGTGGAGTGTTTGGTCACCCAGAGAGCCTTCCATTAGCAGCCTTTCAACCTTGGTTCCTGGTTCCTAAGGGCTCACTCCACCAACACAGTTGCGGGCGCACTACGCTATTTTATGTGAGGTGCAAAGCTTTATTCCCTTGTTTACTTTACTCATATGCTACTTCAAAAGGTTTATTTCAATTCATGTCTCTTATCCTTTTCTGCAACAATAAGCCCGAAAAATTAAAGATGTTTCTAAATTAGATACGACAAATTATTTCTACTTTACTTTTGATCCAACCCACTTTCATTTCTTTATCTTTATAACTGAGGCAGAGCCGTGCTACTTAGCTTTGACATCCATCGCTTTCCAGGTTAAGAACATTCTTAATTTTGAGGGCTATCATTATATATTCCCCCAGTTTTCTGTTAGGGAATTTCAGTGTCTAAATTTATGTCCTGATCTGTATTTTTTTTAACGCATAAATAAATGTTTGGTGGTGTCCTCCTCCACTCTACATATATCACAGACCTCGTCTTTAAATTTACCCCTGGAAGTTACCCTACAAGTTCAACATATTCGGTCTGTCTTTCATTTCATTTCTTTCCCCTTTTCTTTCAGTCGCTTGGATATCTTGATTAATGTTTATCTTTATTTCTTTATTCGGTGCTTTTTTGGCATATTCTCTTATTCCATTGAGTTCTATATTGTATTTGATGCATATGTTTACCAAGCCTTTTGTCCAACATTGTCCGCAGGGGGCTCTTGATTGATCTTCTACTATTTCTTTTATTAACCTTTTCTCCTTCGAATCTATGATGTTGTGGAAAAGCATTATTTTCTTACATTCAATTCTGTAGGCTGCTGGCCATATGCCGGACTCCGCTATAATTCCCCAATACGGCGTAACCTTAGGTTAGTCATACATTCCTCGGAGGATCCTGTATTACATTTACTCGAGTGCATTTAACTTGTTTTCCGTTAAGTTACTCCATGTCTCTATGTTGGCAAATAATATTGGTACCACTAATGTTTCATAGATCTATTTCCTTACTTCTAGTGCCATATTTCCTACTTTCTTCACGTCCCCATATCTTCTTTTTTCTCTTAGTAGGTACTCGACCTTTTGATTTCTCGTTTTAATACTTGCTTCCTGTGAGCTATTTAATGTGTACCATTCTATTAAGTACTTATATCTATTACTAGCACTGCTGACTTACTTTCCTGCTGGTGGGGAACATTATGCCATCAACAAATATTAAGGACTATTGCTATATTTCTTATGAGTGTTACGTTCTCCCTGCTTAAATCATTCACTTTGTCTGTTACCATGCCACATAGCTTTGAGCCGTAAATTGTAACTTGCCTCACATTTTCTGCTATGTCAATCGTATTAGTTTTTCCCGCAGGACATCTTATGACTGCTTTGCCGTTTGTGAACACCATCAAGGAGTTGGGAAATCCTTTTCTCAATTATACCCAGGAACTTTTGACTCTGGATACGCGAGATGTCAGTGATTTTGTTGTTTACGCATTCCGCAGTATTGAACTCATCGACAGGAGTTAGTACAATGACTACAGACAGTCAGTGGTTGGGGATCACATCAGGTTTATTCATGAACAGATAAATAAACATAGTTTTCTACTCTTTCGGTCTCCAGCAACCAAAGAAAAATCAAGACAACCTGACAAGATCACAACCCTGAAAGCAGATGTTCATCTTTTCTCACAATTGTACAGAGAATCAGACATCAGTACTTTCTTCATGCATGAAAATCATCCCTACACTCCATCTATTTCTGACAAGGGAAGACTGCGCCTGAGAAATCAGGGTGATCTCTTGACCTGCTTAAGACCTGAATGTGCCTGCATGCCCAGAGGAAGCAAATGAAGTGGCACAGCTCCTTCATGTGCAGCCAGACGTTCTCACTTCATTAGGAACAGCAAACGAAACAGAACCTCCAAGAAAATTTGACGTCAAAGTTCTGGATGGAACTGCTGTTCTTCACTTTCTCCGGACTGCAGGGATAACAACATTTAGTGACAATGCTAGGAAGGTTTTCCTCCCGTTCCTCAGGAACCAGCTAAACAGTGCCAAGTCTCTGGACATGGTGTGGGACACGTGCAAGAAGAAAAGCAGCATCAAAGAAACAACGAGAGAAAAAAGAGGGAAAAGAGTACGCAGAGAGGTTGAGGCACAGAATAAGAAACCCGGAGAAACACAAGACTTTCTACGTGATCCAGACAATAACAAAGAACTATTTGCATTCCTGACAAATGAGATCAAGCACTGTGTGTTTCCCTCTGACAAAGAAGTCATCATCACGTCCGGTGATGCAGCCGTTGTGCAGAGGATCAGACCATCAGATACCTCACTGTGACCATGAGGAGGCTGACACCAGAATGATCTATCATATGCAAGATGCCATCAAGTCTTCTTTCTTTAGACTTTGGATGCCATAGAGAATGGCCACACAACCTGAAAAGGGTTGTAGTAGAAGAGGTCCTTGCAAGAAACGACAGTGGAAGTAGGTAGCTACACACCTCTGCACATGCAAATGGGACAAATGAACAAGTTTAATATCACTTGTAAGTTGTAATGAGTGCTAAATGAATGCTAAGTAAGGCTTCTGAGGAGACAGTTATTATTGCAACATGGCTAATCATTTTATAGTTTGGTGTAAGTTGACACTGTTTTGATTTATCTTTAGATATTCTCTTGTAGTTTTGAACAGAAAAAGAGAGCACTACCATCATCCTGTCTTTATTTCCCGTTTGATGTATGTGACCTTACACCAAACAAATCTTCAGAATTCTTGGAACCGGTCTTGGAAATGTTTAAAATGGTGTAATACATAATTAATCCTCAAACTTTGGTACTTTGTCCAGTCGGTCCCCACCAAATCCTCTAATCATGCTACAGCCCGGACTATATATCTTCCTCCCCATATCAGGTAATTAAGAATGTTATCACACCGATAGCAGTGATTCATCGGTTGACAGTTTCTAAAATATCATGATTTCTAACTATGCATAAAAAATCGAGTCAAAATAAAAAAATAAAAACATTCATTAACGAGATTAATCCAAATCATTATTTGCACGTGACGTTACAGAGAAGATTGTAGACATATGATTTGGATATTTTAAAAACACATAAATAAATCTTGCTCATAAGACATTTGCTCATAACTGTCGAGCTTAATGGTTATTCATGCACATTCATAAGATTTGTGTACGGCTATTATCAACAACGATCCGGTGTTAATCACGAGCGAGAATATGGTGAAAGGGAAGCTTTTTGACATCTCATGCTGGTCAGCATCTTTTTGGCTGGTTTCCAGCGCTTCTCAATCTGTTTATTGTTTTTTATTCAGACTTTCGGAACGAAAATCTATTTTGTTCACGTTAACTAATTTAGGCTTATCTAATAATTCTATTTCTTATATTTAAAGGTAACGTAAAGCTAGGGGAGAAATAAAAGACAACGTCATTTTTCTTCTTCTACTCTTCTGAAACCTCAATCTCTATCCCTAGGAGTATCAGCTGATCTTTAGGTAACAAGAACAACCCGACAACTGTGAAAATATAGCCAACTTCGGTAGCCAAGCATAGCTAATTATCAGCGCCGATGATAACAACAAATAATAGTATATTCTTCTTCTTTTTATGTTCATATGTAAATAAAGAAAGCAGACACAACGAAGTCAGTGCAAAAAAGGCATTAGATAAAGGCTCAAAACAACCAATTAGAATAACATTAGCGAGATATAATACATGTAGTATTTTAAAAAGTACAGTGACATTTTAAGGATCAGCTAGCATTATGGAACGGTATACTACGTATAGGTATACAGAAAGTCAGACCCGACGAAATATCACAAAATCCAAAATTTCGATGACATTGTGCTATCTTGCTGGCTATTGAGTACGTTAAGGTTATATGAATAAATTAAAAGACAGTATTTACAAGTTTTCAAAATAAGGTTAAGATGTGGTTTGTGATCGACAACTTATTTATAAAAAACAACACTGAGAAATATATTTAAAATTTTCCTCTTTCGTGTAGCTAAAGGCCTCAAATCCTGAAATCAGTTCAGAACAAACAATATTTTAATTTCTGATTTTGTCAAATTTTATATTGCCTGAATGAAACGTCGGTGAAATTGAACGATCGTCTAAGTTGGGGATGAACAATGACGATTATAAAGATTGCTAAAACAGTTAGTTATTTCGTTTTTTTTTTCCCTCCGAGGTTATCACGCATCCATTCAGCAAATGAATAAGAAGTATAAACTTTTAGATAATCAACTTTGTCTTAATGTACTTCCCAGTTCTTAGTCCCTCTACTTTCTGCACTTTAAGATTTAAAATAATTAATGGCAAATACAAATGGGTAGTGTTTTGTATGCTGTTGCGGAGTTTTGTGAGCTATTCTAGCCTAGCGTTCGCTATAAACTTTCTGTGTTACGATTCTTTCGTAACGAAGTCGAAACCCTGAATTTGCATCGTATACGCAACACTACTCATAAGTAGTTTCCGAATTACGAAGATGGCCCTCTTTCAACAGTTAAGATTTAAGGTACGATTCTTGATTTAGTAACAGCCTCTGCCGTAAATATAATAACTTTTACCTTATACTTATGGTTAACTAGGTACACACTAGAAGTTATCATGACATAGATTAAAATACGGCTAAGCGAAAACTTGGGCGGTAGGCTTAGGCCTAAATTTTGGTCTTTCAATTGGTTACCTAGTTTACCAGGGCCTACGCGATAATTGATAACAGTTCTGTATATAGTCATGCTATAGATTATAGTAATACATTCAAATCTTGGTCACTACCAACCTACTATATATTGAAAGTTCTCGTGGCCTAGTTACCTAAGACACCGACAAGGGGTCATTGATTTACGGTTACTAAGAAATAGGCCTAGTAAGCCTATGGCATCCGTAATACCTTACGCAAGGTGTGCAGATATTGGCATGGGCCAGGTGCCTATTATATATCTGTTTGATGTAACCTGAATAAATCGTACCATATAGAATAGCAAGGCACAGACATTTTTAATTTGTAGCCTAAGTACTAGCTAGCCTATTACCTAAAACCCCTAGGTTCTCGTGTATGCACCCCATAGACTGATTTGGCTTATAGGTATAAGGGTAAAAAACCGCATGGTACAGGGGTGGACCATGTACGATCAATGTGTACAACCCCAAAATAAGTACATTATAACGCTTCCTGACATCGGAGATGGGCATCAGACGCGACTTCTTGTGGGTGAGAAACGGAGCTAAAGACCCCTACTCCAGTGTCAGGATGCGATATAATGTACTTTTCTTGGGGTTGTACACATTGATCGTACATGGTCCACCCCTGTACCATGCGGTTTTTTACCCAATTACCCTAACTTACTTTCCTAGACCTTACTAACCTAAACTAGGGCATTGAGAACTACATGACTGACATCTTTGCAAACCCCCCACCCCCCTTCCAATTGATATCCCGGTATTATTTCAGTTTCAACCATTATGGGAAATCTATTATATTGATATTTTTCCCGAGTAAAGCACGTGATAACAAAACACTTCTTCTCAATACATTATTGTCGCTAATGCGTACTTACAGAGAAAAAAAAAGATTAAGTTTTTACCTCGAATTTTTCCTAAGTCGGGAGAGGTGTTTCCTCTACGGTAATGTTTACTTTTAATGAGCCCTCTAACTTACTTTCTTACGCAAACAAAAGCAGTTCCAGTTACTCATTATTGGCTGAGAGGTGTGACATCGTTATGACGTCATGGGTTTCATAACCAATTACGAATGACTTGAGTCGAAAACTAAGTTTCACTAGCATTTCAGCGGAGTAATACAGTTACCTGTCTAGTGTCCACTGGTATCCTTGTTTGACTGAATACTCGAATAATGAAGCAAAAAACGGCATTTTGTCTTCCTGTACCTATGGCAGAGGTAGTGGCTGGCCCTTCTGGCATTAATTTTGACAGACCTTCGATTTCCTACCGATTGTTTGCAGTGCAATGTGGTCGTCGGGTACCTGGCCACTTCCTACTTTAAGTTGCATGTCAGGGAACCTTGCAACGGCTTCACGTTTTCCCTCAAAGCACCAGCACATTTTTATCAACCAACAGTTTAAGGTAAGCTTCATTAATTTATAGAGTATATTATAATGGTGGTAGTATAACGATGTATACAGCAGTACCATCACTTTGGATTTGGTTTGATGGATGTTAGGTAGTGGCCTTAAGGGGGGGTCGCAGGGGGGCGGAGCCCCCCGCTAGGCCTAGGTAGGGGTACAGGGCCCTAGGTAAGGTTAGGTGGTGTATTAGGTTCGGTAGTGCCCCGAAAATCACTGTGGCCTTAAGGGGGGGTCGCAGGGGGGCGGAGCACCCCTGCTAGGCCTAGGTAGGGGTACAGGGCCCTAGGTAAGGTTAGGTGGTTGTATTAGGTTCGGTAGTGCCCCGAAAATCACTGTGGCCTTAAGGGGGGGTCGCAGGGGGGCGGAGCCCCCCCGCTAGGCCTAGGTAGGGGTACAGGGCCCTAGGTAAATCGGTTGGTTTGCAGTCAAAATAAACGTTAAATTCATTGAAACCACACTATTTCTGATGCAACAAATATATTTTTATTGCATTTTTCCAAATTTGGCTGAAACTAAAAATTTACCGATATCCCTTATATAAGCTGACCTCAACCAGTGTAACAATAGGCTAGAGTAAAATACAGGAATGTGTCCTAACCGTACCGTTCACAGTCTAACTTAACTTAGGATGCTAGTAGTAGGTACCAGAAATCCTAACCGTGAATTACAAGAACTCATCCCAGCCTAAACCTTATACACAAACCTTAACTGTCTAGTATACTGTGTATTCTTGTTCAAGGTTGGAGGTACAACTAGAAGATACTCATTACTGTTTCATCTTGCCCCATTCCTGGTACATAATTGACTTTATATATATATATATATATATATATATATATTATATATATATATGTATAATATATATATGTATAGTATATATGTATATTATATATATGTATATATATATATGATATAGACATAATATATAATATATAATTGTATAGATAATATATATAGATATTATAATATATATTATAATATTGTATTATATAGTATATATAATGTATATATATATATAGTAATGTAATAATATATATATGTATCTATATATATATATATTATAATATTTAATATATGTATATATATATATATGTATGTATATATATATATGTATATTAATATATATATAGATATATATATATATATATTTATATGTATATATATATATATATATGTATATATATATATATATATAATAGTATATGTATATATAGATATAGATGTATATATATATAGTATATATATATATAGTATATATATATGTAGTATATATATATATATTGTAATATATATATATAATATTTATATTTATATAATTATAATATATGTAGTATATATATATATGTATATATATAATATATTATATATTGTATATAATATATTATATATATATATTATATATTAATATTTGTATATGTATATATATGTATATATAGATATATATATATATATATATAATATATGTATATATATGTATATGTATATATAATATATATATGTATGTGATGTATATAGATATAATATGTATATGTAGTATTTATATGTATATTTGTTATGTATATATTTGTATATATATATATGTATATATATATGTATATCTATGTATATATATATTGTGTGTATTATATGTATATATATGTATCTATAGATATATATCTATATATATATTATTATATATATATATTATTATTATATTCTATATATATAT
>NC_087200.1:29014623-29177123 GCF_015104395.2 Macrobrachium nipponense
TATATCTATATAATATCTATCTATATATATATATATATATTATATATCTCTATATCATTATATATATTATATACTACTATATATATATATATACATATATATATATATATATCTATATCATCTTATATATAATCTATATCTTCTATATATATATATATATATAATGATATATATATATTACATATATATTATATCATAATATATATATATAATCTACATATATAAATATATTATATTATATATATATATATATATAATATTAGATATACCCAATATATATAAGTCTATATATAATATAATATATAATCTATTATATATTACATCTTATATATATATATATATATATCTATATATCTCTATATACATATATATAATACTAATAACATTATATATATATATACATACATATATATATATCCTATATACATATATATATAATATATATATATATATTATATAATATATATTATATATATATAACCTATATCTATATATATTATATAGAATATATATACATATATATAATATATATCTTATATATAACATATATATAATCTAATAATATCCATATATATATATTATATATAATATATATATACCTATATATAGACATATATATATAATATATACATATATATATATATATATATATATATATATACTATATATTATATATATAATATATACATATAATATATATAATTATATATATATATATCCTAAATAATATATATATATACATATATATATAATATAATATATATATATAATATAGAATATATATACCCGATCTAATTATATAATTATATTATATATATATATATATATCTATATATATAACATATATTATATATCTACATATATATATATATAGATCCTCTATATTATATATATATATATATTAATATATATATAGAGATATATATAATATCATATATTATATCTATATATATATATATATATATCTATATATAAATATCTACATATATATAGATATATATAATATTATTAATATATATATATACTATTATAATACATATTATATATATATATATATATATTATATATATAATATACTTATATAATCATATATATATATATATATACCGATAATATAATAATACATGTATATATATATAATATATATAATTATATAACATATATATATATATACATATATATATTTATACATATAATATATATATATATACAATTATATATAATATACATTATATATATATAATACAATATATTAATCTACATATTATTTATATTACAATATATATAATATAATTCCTATATTATATATAATATATATATATTACATTATATAATAGATCTATAATACATAGATAATATATATATATATATTATATACATTATCATATATATATATATATATATATACATAATATATATATAGACATATATATATATATACATTATATATAAGATAATATATATATACATATACATATAATATATAGATACATATATATATATATATATATATATATATATAATAGAGATAATCTATATATATATATATATATATACAAATATCTATTATCACCCTATAATTATATATATATCTATCTATATATATCTATATATAATATATAATATATATATATAATATATATATATATACATATATATATATATACATATATATCTATAGCATATATATTATTAATATATCATATATAATATCTATACATATATATATATACCATATTATATATATATATATTACATATATATATATACATATCTTAATTTTTTTTATAAAAATTAACCCCATTCTATATATATATAATATAATTATATATATAACAATATCTATAAATTATTATTATATTGATATATATTATATATATATATATATATATATATATATATATATATACATATAATATATATATAATAATATATTATTCTATATATATATATATATATATAATAATATATATTATATATACATATATATAATATAACATTATATATACATTATATATATATTATTATACATATATAATATAATATACATATATCTATTATATTATATATTATATATAATATATATATATTATCTATATATATATTATAACATATATATTATTAATAATTATATATTAATATATATATATAAATATTAATATATATATTACATACATATATAATATATATATCTATACATCCATCCATACATAACATACATACATCCATACATACTACATACATACATACATACATATACATACATACATACATATATATATATATATATATATATATATATATATATATATATATATATAGTAAAATGTACTATGACGAGAGCAAAGCACGGTATGAAGGTAATTAAAGCTTGACATATTGAAGCTCATTGCTTGTATGCATTGCATTAGGCGTAGAAATGCTTAATTACCTATAGCAATTTAAATAGGATTTTGATTAATGTTCGATTTTTATTTCAATATTTTAGTTGCCTCAGAGTGGAACCTTGATCCGTGCAGCTGCTGCAAGATGGCGAAGCACTGCTACTGACCCTGCCGTTTCTTCTGATTCATACAGTGGTGGAGGTGTTTGTTTTGGTAAGTGGGATTAGAGGACCCATATACTATTGCCATATTTATTCTTAGTTAAGAACTCCCATATTTTTGCACATGAGAAGTATTCGGGAATATTTTTGTTGTCTCAGACATAAGTGTAGTGTCAGACATATCCTAGTGTATTATCTAATCTATAAATACCTGGGAAGTGTGTGTAAGCTTGGTATGATATTTAGGAATGTTTTATTGTGTAATTTTACATAGATTTTTATGTAGTACAAACTGTGGTACAAGCTTTCACAGGTTTTTTTTTTTATTTTTCCTTTTTTTAAATTAATTGTTGAATCGCGCTGTTAATTTAACATAGCTCATTAATGCATTGCTTTAGTATTAGTGCCAAGGCATTTAATGTGAATAAAAGAAGCGAGTCATGCGGCTCAGATAGGCTGGCAAGTCTGCAGAAGTTTCTTTTGATCCCTTTTGGTTAACTTATTTATGTCTGCTTCATGGTTAACATTTTTTTTCAATCATTCAGGCGTACCATATATTGTATTTCCATTGCACATGCCTTTTTTTATTATGTTTTTATGTATGAATGATAACATTGCTCTCATTGATAAGATTTTCATGGAAACCTGAGCTTAGCTCAAGTCTTTGAACAATATCAGTTTTCTTCACCAGGTTAAAGGTAGTTCCAGAAGTTTTCATGTCATTCTGTAAAATATTCTGTAGCTTTGGGCTTTTTAGCCGCTTTGATTTCTGATTAGTATATTGATTACTGATTTTTTATGGTTTCGTTTTCTTACTGCTTGAAGAGTTAGATCTTAGTATCATGGAGTTTCTTTTAAAGTTACTGATCTGTCATGTTCTCCAGATATTGTACTACATACATAATGTCTTTTTTGTGTTGGTTTTTATTCCAGCATTCCTTTGTGAAGTACCGACACCATTTTAACCCTTAAACGCCGGAGCAGTAAATAAAAAAATGACTCCCGTATGCCGGAGGGGGTTTTGGAAGTGAGCGCGTAAGCGGAAAAAATATTTTTTTCAAAAAATCACAGCGCGCTTAGTTTTCAAGATTAAGAGTTCATTTTTGGCTCCTTTTTTTGTCATTGCTTGAAGTTTAGTATGCAACCATCAGAAATGAAAAAAGTTATCATTATCATATATAAATAATGCGATATATGATAGCGCAAAAACGAAATTTCATATATAATTGTATTCAAATCGCGCTGTGCGCAAAACGGTTGAAGGTAACAAGTTACTTTTTTTTTCGTTGTAATGTGCACGAAATTGCGATCATTTGATATATAACACATTGTAAAACGATAAAAGCAACACAGAGAAAATATTATCACAAAATAATGCATGAATTCGTAACGCGCTTACGTAAACACATATTTTTTTCAAAAATTCACCATAAATCTAAATATTGTCCTAGAGACTTCCAATATGTTTCAGAATGAAAACAAATGATTGAATATTACTATACTGTAAGAATATTAGCTTACAAATGCAGTTTTCGGCCATATCTGACGAGCTAAAGTTGACCGAATGTCGAATTTTTTATATATATATTTTTTTATATGCAATTATTTCGGAAATAAGAAAAGCTACAACTTTCAAATATTTTTCGTTTTATTCTACATGAAATTGCGCACATTTTCATATATAAAACTCTATGAAATGCCTAATATGAAACGGAGCAAATATTCCGAGAATGGGACTTACGCATTTCGGAGATTTGTGGCGGAGAATCCGCGCGCGGAGGGAAGGAAAGGAAAGTTTTTTTAAAAAATTCACCATAAATTTAAATATTGTGCTAGAGACTTCGAATTTGTTTCACGATGAAGATAAATGACTGAATATTACTAGACTGTAAGAGTTTTATCTTACAATTGCGTTTTTCGACCATTTCGGTAGAGTCAAATTTGACCGAACGTGGTTTTTTTTCTATTTATCGTGATTTATATGCAAATATTTCGAAAATGAGAATAGCTACAACCTTCAACTATTATTGTTGTATTATACATGAAATTGCGCACATTTTCATATATAAAACGTTATGTAACGGCTAATTTAAAATGGTGCAAACATTACCACAATCGCACGTATGATTTTTTCGGAAGAGTTACCGCGCGGACGTAAAGAAAATGTTATTTTTTTTCATAAATTCACCATATCGAAATATTTGTGCTAGAGACTTCCAATTTGTTGCAAAATGAAGGTAAATGCTTGAATATTACTAGAATATAGGCGTTTTAGCTTACAATTGCGTTTTTCGACCATTTCGAAGGTTGAAAATTTGTCACTTATCATTTTTTATATATGAAAATATTTCAAAATTGATAAAAGCTACAACCATGGGTTGTTTTTAGTTGTATTGTGCATGAAATTGCGCACATTTTCATATATAAAACTTTATGTAACGGCTAATTTAAAATGGTGCAAACATTACACAATCGCATGTATGATTATTTTCGGAAGAGTTACCGCGCGGACGTAAGGAAAAAGTTTTTTCATAAATTCACCATAAATCGAATATTGTGCTAGACACTTCCAATTAGTTGCAAAATTAAGATAAATGATTGAATATTACTAAAATATAAGAGTTTTTAGCTTACAATTGCGTTTTCGACCATTTCGGTAGAGTCAAAGTTGACCGAAGGTTGAAATTTTGGCACTTATCGTTATTTATATGAAAAATATCTTAAAACTGATAAAAGCTACAATCATGAGTATTTTTTTGTTGTATTCTACATACAAATGCGCACATTTTCATATCTAATACTCTATGTAACGGCTAATTTAAAATGGTACAAAAATTATGTCAAAGTGACGAAATAATTTCAGAGATGTGTCACAGATACTTTTTAGTGCGGCAAGAAAGAAATTCGCGCTTGCGCGCCTGCGTAACGATTGTAAACAAAACAACACCTTGATCCGTGAACTCCCAGCATCCCCCAAGGCGCGTGATTCAAGAGTTTTCGGCTGGTAGGCCTAAAAGTATTTTTCCGCGAAATTTTTAAAAAAACTTTTGTATGTCGACGTAAAATACGTCCAGTCGGCACTCGAGAGACAAAAAATGTCGACGTAAAATACGTCCAGTCGGCGTTTAAGGGTTAATCTATTTTTTGAAATAATTAATAATAAATTCTTGTCCTTCCTTGTTATCCTTGTTTTTCCACTTAATATTTTCTTTATGCAGCTCATATTTATATACATTTTTGTAGGATTTAATGATAAGTGTTACGCACTTAGTGGTTGCACTGGAGTGGTATGAGCTGAACTCTAAACCAAGTGATATATTTAGTTCGATATCTATACTGTTAATATCAATATGTGGGGATTTCCTTAGCTAAAATGCTGGCAGATATCGGCCGCTTAACTCTTGAACAAGGTTGTTAGGCAGCAAGTACCTTCCAGTAGGTGGAAATATCCTCCTGCCTAGATGTAAACATTCCAGTTTTCTTTTTCTTTTATTTTTTGTCCATCATTGCTTGACTGTTGTTGAGCTTTTTTTTTTTTTTTCCTGGTGGGATATTTTTGTGTTTGTGTAGACTTTGTGTGTTTGATATTTATTGATATACAAACCTACGATTTGTGATAGCCATGTGTGGCCATCATTCTCCGTGTGTGGCTTGGGGTCGGTAGCCAGGTCAGTAACAAGTTCACTCCCCTCTCATAGGGCCTAATGCTCTTTGCTTGTACAAAGGCATGCCTGTTCCCCTTAGGTGTCTAGTGTTGAGTGTTGCTCTTCACCACCTGTACTGTGGACGAGTTTGCTGGGAGGAAACTTTGGAGGATGTCCCTTGCCCTCTTCGCTCATTTGCTGGGAAGAGATTGCTCGGGGGGGTGGGGTGGCAGCAGTGGGTGACCCCTTCACAGGGGCCTTTTTATTTCGTAGGGTAGTCCCCCTGAGAGGAGGGAGTCTTCTTTTAATAATCATCTTTGCTTTATTTTTAGGTTGACAGTGAGCATTGTATGGTGCAGCAGTAGGTGGCTGCATATTTCACTGCTTTATTTGCAAGGACATAGGTCTGCATCTGTGTCTACAATTTCCGACTGTGCCCCCGACATTGTTGACTTACTGCTCTCTTTTGTTGGCACTGCCTCTTGTTGTCCCTGTGGCCCCTGCTCGTGGTGAGTGTTCTGTCTCATTTGCTCCTGTTGCCCTGGCAACCAGTCACTGGGCAGCTCCTGCTGTGCCTCTGCCCCAGCTGCCCTGATGTCTCCTGTTGCTGATATTGACATTCCTGTAACCCTCCTGTACAAGATGTTGGGGAGAAAATTAACCCTAAATGGACGGACATGCTCACATAAGTAGTAATAACAGCTTTAGGGTGGACGATAGAGTTAATCATGTTGAGTAACAATATTAAGTGCCATCGATTTGGGGGAATTGGATGGGAAAGAGATGCCATTACTTCCATAGCCCATAAATTCACTAATGGGAACTTTTAGACTGGCTAAAATCAAGAAGGGCAGCCCATGAGAGAGTTAGTTGTGATCTGGACTTGAAGGGGCCATGTACTGCCTGTCTGTCTCACATGACATCTTTTTATAAATTTACTCATAAATATACCCAGGGTTTGCTGTTGGTTTTAGCTCTTATTTTTTTATGATAGTGTCAGTTATAGAATAGACATGTATAAATAAAAAAAAGTTACTGCGACTTTGTTCTTGGTAAATTTACGTAAATATTTTACAGCTAATATGCTTAGAATTTGTTACTGATTTTATTTCTAACTTGTTTTGATAATGTGTAAGCTGTATTATAATTTTACAAAATGTTATAAAATTATTTATCGGAAAAAAACATGTATAACTTGGTAAAGTTTACACTTGTTGTGTAAAAGACGTCCCACAAGGGGTTGTAAATATGTAGTCATTTCTAACTTCTTATAGAAGGTGGGGAAAATTTTAAAAAATGCATCTTACACTTCCTCTTTCCATTAATGTGTTTTTTCCTTAAATTGGCTGACCTGTAAGTTTTCCTGGCCTGATGTGCATCATTTTGAATTTTTACCCCTTCCTTTAAGGGTTAAGGAAGAAGCCCTGTGGAAGATGACGTCTTCTTCAGCTTTATCTTTGACTCTGTCTCCTGCTGCCCTTCCCTTCTTCTTCTGAGGCTTGAGGAGATCCCAGGAAACTGGTTAGGCTCCCTTCAGCTGAAGAATAGAAAGACTGCTTCTTCCCCCCCCCCCCCCCCCCCCCCCCCTTAACCCCCCCCCCCCCCCCGCCCCCCCCTTAAGTCCTCCTTTAGGACTTATGAGGGGCTGCCTCCTTCTGAGGAGGCAGTGGGATCTCACGCCAGCTCTTCCCAGCCTGCAGGCTTGGGAACTGATTTGTTTGCCCCTAAGTTTTGTGTTTCGGGAGCTTTAGGTGCACAGACTTCGGTTTATGCTCCCGTCACCAGTTTTAGGGGTCCTGACTCTAGACTGGTTCTGTGTCGGGCACGTGCTCCAAGTGTTCATGTTTCTTAGGAATCATGATCATCCCAAACTAGTGATGGAGAGACTCTCACCATCCCAGTTCAGTTATGCTTGACTTCGTCCCAGAATCCAGTGGTCCCTGACAGCAGGTTCAAGTCCTTCACCATCTCCTCCCTAGAGAACTTTGTAGGTAACAGCCCAGACGAGATGCTACTTTGTCCCATTAGAGAGCTGTGGTGCTATCTTAAGGGGAATCAATGTCTCCGGCATGAGTTTTGATGACTCTTCGTTAGCACTTGCTTGTCTAAAAAAGAAGTGTCCAAGAACACCATTTCCTTCTGACTTAGGAGAGCGTACTCTGTTGCTTGCAAAGACAACACCATTACTTTCTGGCCAAGAGCTCACAAAGTCAGGGGCATTGCTCCAACCCTTGGTTCCAGAAGAACCTGCCAGTTCTTCAGGTGCTGAAAGAAGGTGTGTGGTCGTGCTGTGGGAGGGATTTAGCCAGCTTGTTTTTTTTAGCTTGTGATCCTGCCAAAAAATAATGTGGTGGGATCACAAGCTAAAAAAAACAATCTCGGCAAAAATTCCCCCCCCCCCCCCTCCCCACATAAACCTAATCACTCCAGCTGTCCAACTCACCCTCAGTCACACTTTCTTCTTCACACTACAGAATATGCAGGACAATTGACCTACCTACACACAGAAACAAAAAAACACAAACACGAAAACAAAAAACTCTCAAAACACATGTACTTACCCAACTCCAGATACTCAGGCTATGCTGTGCTGTCTGCCGGTCGAGGTCACAGAGATACCAACCACAACAAAGACCACAGCCCACAACCCAACAACACAACAAAACACAACTTAAACGACTTCCAATCCTTCAACAGACTGCTGTCGACTCTACTTGTTATCACCATACTTTGCCTCACAATACCTGTCATATTCCTTAAAAAAGTCCCCTATCTCCCTACTCCCATATTCCTCGTATTGTGGACATCGGGGTACCTCTCTCATGTACACAGCCTCTTGTACTTCCTGCTCACTCTCACTCTCACTTTCTCTACTTCCATTCTGACCCCTCTTTCCCTCTTCTGAATACAGCGAGTCAACTTCCACACTCGCATCCATACTCTTGACTACCCTCCTCTTACCCTTCTTTCTACCAACCTGTTTCCACTCACCACTATCTAAATCACTCTCAGCCCTTTCCCCGATGTATTCAGTCCTAGTCATCCTGTCCGTCACCCTTACTAACCTTCTTTCCCTTAGTCTTCTCTTCCTCGGCCCCTTTCTTATTCTTGTCCTCAGGTTTATCCTTATCCTGTGTCTTCCCCTTCTTTCCCTTACCTATCACAACCAAATCACCTTCATCACTCGTGCTCTCATCCACTCGCTCTTTCACTTTCTTTGCCACTCCTGGCCCATCAGAAGACTCAGTAGGCCTGCCTCCTACAGCTCCCTCTCCCATGAATCCCTTCATCATTTCCTGCATCACCTCTTGTACTGCATTCATCATTACCCCAAATTTTTCGTCCATTTTTTCAACCATTCTCTCTTCCGCTCCTTTCACCTCTTCTTTCATTTCCACTTTCGCACTCCTTAGCATTCCTCTCATTTCCTCTAACTCGCTCTTCAGCTCCTCACACTCCACCCTCAACCTCTCATTCTCCACTTCCAACCTTTCCTTAGCTTCCCTCGCCAACCGTAACCCGTCCTTCAGCCCCTCTATCTCCTTCAACCCTTCCATCCTCACTTTCTCTCACAACTCACTACCCCAATCGTCCTGCAGCTGCCGCACCAACAGTCCCTGTTCAGGCGCCAAAAAATAATGTGGCGGGATCACAAGCTAAAAAAAAAAGCTGGCTAAATCCCTCCCACATAAACCTAATCACTCCATCTGCCCAACTCACCCCAGTCACACTTTCCTCTTTACACTATAGCATACATGCAGAACAATTGACCTATACCTACAAAAAAAAAAAAAAAAAAAAAAAAAACACATGTACTTACCAACCACTCCAGATACTCCGGGCTATCCTGTGCTGCAACCAAGGAACACAACCATAACTCATCAACACAACAATCAAGGACCACAACAACAACCAAAGAACACAGCCACAACTCAACAACACAACAACAAAAAAGGAACACAATCACAACCCAAGACTACTACACAACCAATCACCAACAACACAAAAAAACAAACAACACAAAAAGGCAACACAAACACCCACTAACAACCTCAAGGAATCACAACAGCCCCCAGCAACAACAACCCTCAACAATTCACACCACACCAAGAACCACAACAGCCCCCAACATCAACAACCCTCAACCACAAGAATCACATACAACCCTCAGGAACTCAAAACCACAACAAATCCAACAATATAGGCACAACCACTCCAAAGCAACAACACCAAACTCACAACAAAATCAATAACACACAAAACTCAACTGACTTCCAGTGCCTTCAAATAACTGCTCCCGACGCTACTAACTGTCACCAGCTCTCACCAAAGACTGACTAAAAAGACTCACTCAGAACACAGAACTCCGATCTCTAACAGCACCAGCAGACAACCCAGAACTCTCCAACAGCTAATCCAATCGTTAACGATCCATACAGCAATTACACCCTCTCTCTCTCTCTCTCTCTCACACACAGACGTTGTCAAATGGAACTCAATACTCCTCCATAGCGTCAGACCACCTTCACATATTTCTACCTTTGGGACATTGCCCACAAGTCCTTGGACACCTTTTCCTTGGGTCCTGTGGTGGCTCCTCAACAAGTTGTGTGGCTTGCCTGACTCCATTAATGGGACAGGGTTGTATCTTGCCTAAGATGTTCAGTTGTGGATGTGAGAATGACTGCAGGAGTGACTGGCCTGTCCATCTCCTTTCTCATCCTTCGTCTCTTCCTTCAAGTAGAGAACGAATTTGAGGTGTTACATGCCGCCTCTGGCAGTTGATGCAGGGAAGTTATTCATAGAGCACCCATTCTATTTTTCCTTTTCCTAGATTTATAGAAGCAATCCTACTTCTTCCTCTGGCAAGGGGATGAAGGAGGCCCTGACATAAGTCAAACCCAGTATACTTGGATTTACCTTATTGTCTCCGACACTCAAGGTTTATCCTAACCTATTTTTGTTGAGGTTATGTTTATCTCCCTCAATAAAAAATGGCCCTGAAGTCTGACGTCTGATCTCACAGTTCCTGTATTCCAATCATTCCATCAAAGGAAAGGTTCTCTTCCTTGCTTTTCTTCCAGGAAGAGAGTCTCAGGTATGGTGAACTCTAATCATTTCATAGAGACTCACATAGGTTCCTCCCTCTAACCAGTGAGTCATCCAAATGTAAAGGACAGATGGGTTGTATGTTGTGTAGGAAGAAATTGCAGTTTTTTTAAGGATTTAAATTTTATTTTTCCTAACTATACAAACCTGATGCCCTTTACATTACATGTCATGCTTACTTCATGGAATGTGTACATCTGGGCAGGTGGGCTTCCTGCCTGCCGACTGGTAGTTAACTACCTAACCACCTTGTTTGAAAGTTCAATGGCTGTTTCCAGCTCTGCTTAAAGTAATTCCTAATGTAAAGGACCTCAGGTTTGTATAGTTAAGATAGATACAATTTACTTTAAAAAATTATGATACAAATTTTGCTATTTCAGATTTAACTCCAGAACAGAAAGAAATTCAGCTCTTGGCTCGCAAATTTTGCAGGGAAGAGATTGTACCAAAAGCTTCTGAATATGACAAAACTATGGAGTACCCATGGGAGATTGTCAAGCAGGTGAGCTAGCCTTCTTTCAGTTTGTTCCTGCGAGAATTCATGCCTTTGTCTTCTATATGGTTATACTTTGTGAAAAGCTGTTTCTTCCGACACGTAATACAAACCCTCGGTCCTTTAACATATGGAATGTAATCAGCGCCAGCTGGAACCGGTCGTAAGCTTTCGAAGAGAGTAGGGGAACTTCATGGTCTTTTCTTCGGCGTCAAGCATTCCAGGGGATGGGGATCCGTGACGCTCGATTTCGTCCCGAACTTCGTAGCGAAGACTCAGAATCCTGTGAGGTTTATCTACTCCTGATGGTAGAAGTCTGGCAGAATTCGGAGGAACCGAAGAAGAAGAGAGCTCGTAAAGTGTCATCCTCCTCCTCTTCGAGATCATCATATCTTCATGCCCCCTCCCCTTCCACTTTTAAGGCTTTGCTGTAAAAGAGAAGGTGGTCTCCCCCCCTAAGAAGTCTCGTCACGGGACTTCTAAGGGTCTGTCTCACTCCAGTGAGACAGGTGGGTCTTCCGCTGGTCCTCCCGTTCCTCCAGGAATGGGGTCCGTCTCTCCTTCCTCAGGGAGGAAGCAGACGGGGATCATGGAGGTGCCGGCCACCGCTGGTATCTCCTCTCCCGCTTGCAAGCGCTACCGAGTAGGTGACCGTGCAGCCAAGGTCCAGACTGCTGAGTACGCTCACCGTGTCAGGACCCAGGCACGGAGTGGAAGATGGTAGGAGTCACTTGGGTGACTCGCCAGACCAGCGATCGCTTTCGCAGCGATTGTCCGGTACCCAGGGTTGACGTGACGTTCCTGCGGGTCCATGCACGCAGAGACTGGTGGAGGCGGGCCATCCAGCCCCCTTTTAATTAATTTCTTTCTTTCAGAGAGGTTTCGGCCTCAACGAGTACTTGGAAGAGTCGGAGGATGGTATCGGCTGTCTCCTGTCAGGTGCACGCTCAGCCCCACCCAGACAACCGAACGCGACCGACCAGTCTCGGGGATGGCAGACGCTTCACGTGCCAGGTAAGAGTTTCGTAACCCTCCTCGAGGAAGCGTTCTCTCCACTGCTGCTCCCGCAGGTCCATCCGGACAGGTGCAGTTGGGCCGTGTTTCTACCGCAACTGCCCCAACTCCATCCTGGATGGAGGACCTGTGGGTTGTCCTGAGGGAACTGGCGAAGAGGAAGTCCAGGAAGAAGAGGAAGGTGTCGTCATCATCGTCTGCCGCCTCGTCCCCTTCGACTTCTGAGGCCCCCCAGTCGAAGAAGAAGAAGGTAGCCTCCTCCCCCCTAAGAAGTCTCTGGCCCACTCCGGTGGGACAGTTGGGGCTTCCGCTGGTCCTCCTGTTCCTTCGGGAACGGGGACGGTCTTTCCTTTGCAAGGAAGAAGAAGACGGGGACTGGAGGGGTACTGGCTAACACCGGTACCTTCTCTCCTGGTGCCAGAGGTTCTGCCTCGGCGCCAGGGACCATCTCAGCTGCTCGTTCGCGAGAGGTACCGAGTGTACGGTCACCCGCGGGTGACCGTGCAGCCAGGGTCCAGGCAGTCGAGCTTGCTTGCCGCCAGGCACTGAGCGGAAGATTGGTGGCAGTCACTCAGGCGACTCCCGCCAGGCCAGTTCCCAGGGTTGACGTGACGTTCTCACCAGACCGTTCACGTAACGAGGCGGGGAAGAAGCTCCCCCCTCCCCCCCTGGCCACCGGGTCCAGCCTCGCCTGGACCTGGTTCAGCCTCGCCTGGACCTGGTCCAGCCTGGCCTGGGCGCGTCGAGAGGACGGTGCTCGCTATCACCCCGTTAGTGGACACTTAACAGTCACCCGATCATCGCTTTCACCGGGACCGGACGGCTTGCACGACTGGTAGCAGCTCCCCTGACGCACGTGACCGATGCTACCGTCCTCGGTCCAGCACTTCTCCGCAGGGAGACTGCTGGTCTAGACCTGCAGCTCGACTGCCGGTCTAGACCTGCAGCTCGACTGCCACTGTGGTTGGTGATCGCCTGCAGCCCTCCCAGCCTACCGGTTCGGCTGGTAGGCAGGGGAGGAGCACTCGGAGCAGCTCTCCTGACGCAAGAGACCGAAGCTCTGTCCTTGGTCGAGCGCTTCTCCGCAAGCCCCAGCCTACCGGTTCTGTTGGTAGGCAGGGGAGGAGCACTCGCTGTTCCTTGGTCCAGCGCTTCTCCGCAAGAAGACCGCTGGTCCAGACCTGCAGCTCGATCGCCACCGTGGGTTGGTGATCGCCTGCAGTCCTCCCAGGCTACTGGTTCTGCTAGTAGGCAGGGTAGAAGCATCAGGTCTCCCTCACCTGTCCCTTCAACCTCCTCAGGCTACACCGGAAGGAACAAGATGAACAGGAGTGAACGTGATGAATGCACTTCTTACGGTCCGGCCTGGAGCCTGGTTTGGTCTTGGGACCAACAGATCCTTGCTCAAGTGGTTGGAGGAGATCGTAGGGGTCTGGCGAGGATGATGACGCTTCCCAGACTCCCGGAGTGACCATCACCGCTGTTCACGTGACAGTCCCGATGGACCACGTACGCAGAGACTGGGGTGGGCTCCCCCTTCGGTCCTCTTGAGAGGTTTCGACCTCGATGAGGACTGGGACGCGTCGGAGGACGGTATCGGCTCTCTCCTGTCAGGTGCTCGCTCAGCCCCACCCAGACGATGGTCATGGTGGCGGCATACGTTTAGCCTACAGTACAAGTTCGTAACCCTCCTCGGGAAAACGTTTTCTCCAGACAGTAACGTTTTCCTAGACTGAGCGGCCATCACCGCACGGTGATGGCTGCCCGTACTCGCTTCTCTGACTGCTAGTTCCGCTGGGAAGGTGAACGAGTGTCCAATCTTCCTCCCTCATTCCCTCTCTCCCTATGGCTGCGACGGGAAGGGAAGGGATCCTGCAGAGCGTTCTCCGTAGGATTCCATGTCGGGGACTGTGTTCCTGGAGGGACCTTCGGGTCCTACCAGACCTAAGTCCCCGTCGTTGAGGAAGGATCTTGCTCTATCCTCGATTTCTACGGGAGTCGGGAGGACCACCACCCAATGATCGTCTTACAAAATTCAGGGGTGTTTCACAGAGCGCTTAGAATTCTTTGGAGTTCCTAGCACTCTCCGAGTGTTGTGGCCTTCTACGATCTGCAAACACTTGGGCGAAACCACGGTCCAGAGTGGGCAAGATGAGAATCCCAGATAATTGTTACTACGATAATCGGGAATCTCGCCGAATGCTCGAATTCCTGGAATTTCTAGCGTTCGAGGAAGTACTGCTGCTGAAGGAAGAATATCTCAGGAGGGGCTCAGCCTGGATGGACCTGACAGTCCATCGCATCAGTAGGCGGCCAACCCCGGGATAGAGAAGAACAGGTGGGAACATCCAGTTCGGCTTGAACTATCGTCTTCGGTATCCTGTTATCACCATAGAGGTCTTCCTTCGGGAAAACTTCACCTTCGCTCTCTTCATTAGAGAATGAAGGAGGTCAGCTTCCAGTCCTTATTCTTGTTCCTCGAATGGAAGAGAATTTAGGATGGAGGTCTATGTATAGGAACCTACAAATATACTAAGTATATTGCCCTCGCGACATGCTTCTGTTATTAGTTGAATTGTCCGAGGTGTAGGCACATACCGTAGTTAACTCTACGGGTTGTGACCGAGATGAATAGTATCTTCTTAATTGAACTGCAACTCGGGACTGCCCTGCAAGCCTCCCAGGAGTTACTAGTTTCGATTTTGAGATACTTGTGGTATTGTTACAACAACAACACCACAGCGTTTGCATTCACCGAAATCCGTTTCGATTAAAATGCATGCAAATGCTTGAGCATATTTTTTTGCGCTCGATGGTTCTAGCCGAACACATTCCTTCTTGGAATGGATTACCTGGCAACTCAGGATGACGAGTGAGCGAGAGCTAGCGGTGTCCGGGCTGCCTGCCAGCCCTGCCTGCTGTAGCCCAGTACCAGCTGGCTCTCCGAGATAGTACGGTCGGATATTTTGTCTCTCCTCTGCGATGATTGACTACCGAACCGAATCTCTGCCCAGCAATCCCAGACTTATGTCTCTGGTTGGCTGGAATTCTCGCATACGTGGATGACCATCTCTACTGCATCGCCTTTGACGTTGCGAGAATTTTTAGACAGAGATGTCTCACTAGACTCGCTATCATCTTTCTGTTTACCGCACGGTAACAGAAGTCTGTAGCCTAGTCTCCCGCTGCATTGGACCTGCTGCTGGCATGATACAGAATGATTTCTTCAGCGATCTGAGTTTGTCTAAATATATCTTTCGGAATTTGGCTAAAGAGGTTGGTATCTCAAGATCAATCCTCGGATCGTCTCATCAGGCATCAAGTTAGTTGAGGAAATTTTCATTGGGTTCTGTCGAATCTCTCTTCAAAGAGAGAAAATCGAGAGTTTCGTGCCACTGAAAAACTCGAGGGTTCTTTGGGAAACGAATATACCTTTGATTTTCATTTCGCAGAGATCTTTGCAGCAATTCACCCGCACATTGATCTTGGGAATAGGATCATGGCTTCCCCTGTGAATAACCTTCACTGCTTGTCGAGTCTCTGGACTTAACAGCAACATAACTGAGACCTGGTAAGCAGATATCATTTATGAAGCTTCTGCTCTTTTCCGAGCCTTGGTCGTCTTCCATCAAACTTCCACCTCTCCTTTGTTACTGTTTCAGAACAGCCTGTTCGGCTAAGAGCTAGTCGTCTTCTGTGTCCTGTTGTTGCCATAGAAGCCTCCTTTCGGAATATATTCTTCTTCACTTTCTTCATTAGAGAATGGAGGCGGTCTGCTAGCAGTCTTTAAGTTTTTTCCTCTCAAATGATGAGGAAGAAATTAGCTTGGTGCTCGATCAACAGGAACCTTTTGAATATATATACTTGTATATTCTCCTAGTGACATGCATCTTTTACCAGATGCACAGATCAAGTAATAGGCGCATACCTGTAGGACGGTTGTCTTAAGTGGGTGATCGAGACGATAAGTACCTTCTCATTAACATCCTGAAACTCAAGGCAACCTTTCGAACTCCCTGAGTGTTTCGGGATTTGATTTTGAGTCACCCAGTGGTGTTGTTGAGCAACAAAACCACAGTATTGTCATTTATCGCCAAAATAAGAGGGTTTCATTTCCCTTCTATTTTGGTTAACATGTAGGTAATATAATATTATTTTATTGCACTTGATTGCTCTAAGCCAAACACATTTCCAGATGAAATGTACTGATAGGTAACTCAGCCTCTGGATTCGAATGATTGGTAGAGTGCTGCCTTCCTCCCGGAGAGCTTGTTCTTAGTATTGTTTCTCCTCAGTCGAGGGTTAATTACTGAGAAACCTTTCTGTCTTGCTATCACAGAGACCCAAATCTCTGGGTGGCATTTGATTCTTATTGAGGGTTCCTGTCTTGGGCTTTTGCACTTGCCCTTATGAGAATCATCAGTCTTCCAAGACAGAAGTCTGTAAGTCTTCTGCACCATCGCACCTGAACCAAGGGCCACTGTGATCAATCAGAATGAATTTTCAGATAACCTCGATAGTTTTTGTCTTCTCTCCTCTTTTTTTTTTTTTTTTTTTTTTTTAATTCATAAGGTATTCAATAAATATTGTTTCCCCTGAATTGAAAATAATGACAGTGGACTTCACCTGTTGCCCGATTCGACTAACTGCTGTTAAGGTAACTAGGAGTTCCTCCTTGACGCATCCTTCAGTATCAGTGTCACAGAAGGGTTCCTCAGTTAGTAGCACAATCCCTGTGTCTTCATGGCTAAAGATTATCCAGCTCTCCTTGCAAGCATAGACTTTCAAACCGAGCAGCAATGGAAATAGCTAGATAACTCTTTCAGTCTTCTGTAACATTCCAGGGATTGGGCCCGTCTTTGCCGGTTGGTGTCATTGACAGGACTTTTTCTGTGGTCAGAGCCACAAGAGTTGCTTCTCTCAGATTCAGTTGTGAAAGACATAGCTCCACATTTGACATTTGACTTTCTTTTAGGGCACACACGTCCTTGTAAGAATCATCAGACTGAGATTTGTCTCTTAGATCGAATTTCATCTCACTCTGGCATTGGTGAAGAGGATAGACGATTTACAAAAGGCAGGTATTGATATCTTGACTCCATCTCAGATATCGTAATAAACTCCAAATTATTCAGCTCATGATCCCGTTCACCTTGGACTTTATAATCAATGATACAAATCGGTCACTATACTTTGTTCCATAGGGCACTCTGGTACTTTACAAAAAGGCTCTATATTCCTGACTGGGTATCAGTGACATTTCTCTAGTACTCACTCGCCCAAGAGAGAGAGAAGTGTCAAAGGACACGTCTTCCTTCAGGCTTCATGAGACGATCGGAAGGATGTATGTACTGTGCAACTGGCAATGATGAGTCAAGTACAATCTGCCTAAGAGCTCATGAAGTCAAAGGCTTGTTTCATTCCTCCCATTCAAGAGAACATATCAGGCTGGAAGATAGATGTGGTCTCATCAGGACCTCATTTATGTCTTTCTATCTTCCGGTCTTTGTCCACAAGTTCTTGGAACCTTTTTTCCTTGGCTCATATAACAGGACAGGTAGCATTTCGCCTAAGGTGTGGTTCTGAAAGTGAGAGGGATTACAAGAGTGACTGACCTTTCCTCCTCCTCCTCCTCCTCCTTCCTCCATCCTCCTCCTCCTCCTCCTCCTCCTCCTCCTCCCTCCTCCTACTCCTCCTCCTCCATCCTCCTCCTCCTGCTCCTCCTCCTCCTCCTCCTCCTCATCCTACTCCCCTCACCTCCTCCTCATCCTCCTCCTTCTTTGTCTTCCTAATTCTCTTCCTTTGGGCGGAGAATAGAACTCGAACCTACGCTTGCTGACGTCGATGCCGGAAGTCTACACATTGACCACCCGTCCTATTTTTCTTTGTAGAATCATAGAAGCAGTCCAGCTCCTTTTAGCAAGGGGAGGAAGGAGAAATTAGCAATAAGACAAACCCTTTTAGGGTCTTTGCCTTACTGCCTCCAACTTAAGATTCTTCCCAGCCTTTTTTCGTATGTGTTACGATTCCTCATTCATTCGAAAAAGTCCAGAATGACATTTAATCTCGCAGTTCCTCTACAGGCAGGCCCCAGTTATTGGTGATCTGGTTGTATGGCAATTGCTTGCCAATTTTCAACACCGAAATGCACCGATTTCCGGGTGTCGGCACCGATAATGGAGTATTGGCGCCAATACATACCTAACAGAGGCACCATTAACCAGTTATCAGCGCCAAAATCGGGTTATTACTGCCGATAAGCGCTGAAAATCACCAATTTTCGGTTACCAGCGATTTTCGCTTATTATCAAGCTGTCGGAATGGAAGTCCCACTGGTAACCAGGGACTGCCTGTACTCCGATCAATGTCTGAGGCATGGTACTCCTCCTTGCTCTTTCGATCAAGAGTATTAGCCCAGGTGTGGCAAACTTAAGACAATTAGACTCACTCAGGTTCCTCCCTCCAACTACAGTGGTCCCCCTGTACTTGCGGGGGATGCGTATCAGACCCCCCCAAATAGTTGGAACCCCTTTAAAAATGCATAAAACGACTTATTTTGTCTGTTAAAACTCAAGAAAAACCCACTAAAAATTTGTATACCTGTTTTTTTTTAATAGTTTTATTACATAAATTGCACGTTATGAAGAAATTGATAAAAAAAAACAGGAATTTGTGGATATTTCTCTTAAAAAAATACCGCGAATAGATGAATTCCCTGTAAGTAATAGGGGGAAATGTTCCAGAGAGAAATCTGCGAATGTGTGAGTCCGCAAATCTGAAGAACAAGAATACGGGAGGTCCATTGTAGCGAGTCTTCCTAAAGTAAAAGACTGATGGTTTGTATGTCATGTAGGAACAAATTACTTTACACCACTCTTAATTTAACTTTTGAATACATTAATAAAATATGAAAAGGGGGACTTTTTGGGTTGGCTAGATCGAATTATCCTGATTCCCTTTATTTCTTATGGAGATATTTGTTTCATATTTCAAACAAATCGTATTTCAAACAGCCTTGTGGAACAGAGTAAGTTCAAAGTCTGAGGTACTACTGTATTTTACAGCAAATATACTCAGAATTTGTTGCTGATTTTAGTCCTCATTTGTTCTGATATTGTGTCTATTGTGTCAGCTGTAATTAAAATTTTACAAAATGAAATAGATTAATTTATAAAAAACATGTAAAACATTGTAAAATTTATGATTGCCTTGTAAAAGAGGCCCCACAAAGGGTTATAAATAGTAATTTTGCCTTGTAAAAGAGGCCCCACAAAGGGTTATAAATAGTTATTTTCTATGTCTCATGAAGTAGGGAAAATTTTTTAGAATGTTTTTTCATACACCATGCGCATTTGCTTGTCTTCCTCTTTCCATTCATGTGTTTTTTCTTAAATTGGCCGACTTCAAAGTTTGCCTGGTCTGGGACATATTGATTTTTTAGCCTGGCTCTTAAGGGTTAATATATATATATATACTGGTGTTTTTTTTATTGTGTTTAGACCTATTTTAAAAATTTTAAAATATAATAGTTAAAATTTGTTTTATTGAAGGTCATTGTTTTGTGTAGTACTTATGAACGTCCTTATTCTTTTTTTACAGTGCTGGGAGCTAGGTTTGATGAATCCACATATTCCTACTGATTGTGGTGGTTTGGGGTTAGGCACTTTTGAAGGTTGCTTGATTACAGAAGAAATAGCCTATGGTTGCACTGGAATGCAGACTGCTATAGAAGCAAATAACCTTGGGGTAAGTGCATTTTGATACTGAATTACAGTGATATAATTTCATAATGAGGAAGTACCGTATATGCTTTCATATAAGGCAACCTTTTAATCTTAAAGAATCTCCCCCAAAATGGGAGGGAGGTTGTCTTATACGCCAAGTATAAAAAGCAAACCATGAATTCTGGTGAGATTTTCAATGATAGGCTAACCCCTGAAGTTTCGATAGTTGTGTCAATAGTTAACTACTGTCACAACTATCGACACTGTAAACAAAACATCGATAATAATGCAACTATTGATGCTGTAAATAACAACTGTAATTACCATGGATAATTACCATAATTAGATGTTAGGATGAGCAAGCTCTTAACATTGTTACAGGTGTATGATCGCTATCCTTAATTCTAAAAACTGAAAAGCTCTATACTATACCTAAATATTTTCTGGAGAAAATATTACAGAATATAAACATTGTCATCGTAACGCCATTTGCATTTGATTTTTTACATTCTCTAAATCTCAGCTGATTGAGTATTATCGATATCTTCATTGCCATTAGCTTCTAGAAGAGATGTCATTCAGAGATGCTTTTTCATGTAAATTGACAAAGTTGGTTTCAAAACGTGCACAATACTTGATTGTTTAAGCATTAAGTGTGAATTTGCCAGTTGTGGACATAACTTTCGCCTGCTCTGTTATTCATTTTATTCAGCCTCGGCTATAACCTGCAGCTTCAGTTTACTGGGATTCTTTCTTCAGATCTCCATTGCATGAAGAATGAGCAAGAATGTATTTTATTTTTATTTTTGGAAGTCACCATTGAGAATTGGCAGGGTTTTAATGACGTGATAACTTCAATGCAACTCTTAATAAACATTAGTTACAGCAATTGATGTCAACAGCTTTTTCTCAATTCTGTTTATGTAATTCTAAAACCTGAAATTTCTTAGTGAAAGGATGAGCATCATCATATGTATATTATGGAGAGAGAGAGAGAGAGAGAGAGAGAGAGAGAGAGAGAGAGAGAGAGAGAGAGAGAGAGAGAGAGAGAGAGAGAGAGAGAAACTGTTGCCCCAGTTAGGTTATTACACTGACAGATATCCATTAACAAAAGTTGAATAATAGTTGTGTATTGAGAATAATGATCATTTTATTAAAACTTGTTTTAGTGTATCTGATCATATTGCATGTATTATTACCATATTATCGTATTATAATATGTACAGAGCGATCTGCCATTTGCATTCTGGTTTTGTTTACATTTATAAAATATCAGCTGATTTTGTTTTACCGATATCATCACTTTCTTTAGTTGCTGAGATACATATTGCAATACACCCCCTGAACACCTGAATAAGCCCTGGTCACTTACCAGCCCGAACCATCATTTATTAAAAATTTACCAAATCTTTGGTTAAAATAAACGATCAGTGTTGCCAATCTCCTGGCAAACACCCTCGTTACCTAGTTTCCAGCCCACCGCTGATAGCCCTGCCTCACGGGCCGGTCACACCTGCCCTCTCACGTCAATCACTTATCGTTCGCGGTGGAGTACAGATGTATCCACAGCGAACTCCTTTTTGGTCTTGCCCGGCCTTCATTTGCACCTTTGATTTGATTGAATTTGGTGACGAATTACGCATCCCTTTGGATTACTGTTGGATTGCTCTTAATACCTTGTCATCAGACATTGATTCTGCAAAGGAAGAAACAACACAAGCTACGACAACGGCTACTGCATTCTCGGCCACGACATCACAGAAAACGACGAGCGGAAGTTCAACAACGTATCGTCTTTGCCAACAATGCAAGAAAAGGATGAGTACCCTATGACACGATAGTCATTCCTTATGCGTAAATTGTAGGCCTGTTCAATATAATGTAAAGACCAGATGTTTGGAATGTCAGGAGTGGTCTTTGGACCAGATGTTAGGGTATCTCAAACGTAGGAAAGGTCTTGTATTAAGAAGTAAGTGTAGGCAGGAAGAGACTAACGTAGATCAAGATAAAGACTTAGAGACAGTGCTCTTTAAGAGACTTGAGAGTAGGCTGACATCGAGTATGACATCTCTGTTACCGATTTTATGTCAAGATTAAGTGAGGATAGATCGAGCAATAGGGATACTGAAATTACTAATCGTTCTTTTCCATGTCCCCCCTGCCTGTTCCAGAACCAGCCCTAACCGGTGCTGGGGGTTATGGGGATCCGCAAGCCCACAGGGCAGGATCCGCCGTCCCCCCTGGCGCGGAGCAGGCAGTGTTGGCAGCAGATTCCCTTTCCCTCGATGTGTAAGTTCTCAGGATGATAAAAACTTAGGTCAGATATAGACGAGTAGGGATAATAGGCTACATAGTGTTTAGTTTAGAAAGAGAAGTGCAGGCTTCTTCGGGTCGGTTTTCTATTAAAAGTAGTAGTTTATAGAGGCACAGTGTCCTTAGAGCATCTTTAGGCTTTTTCCTGCTTCGAGTTCCTTGCATCAGAAGCTTTTAGGCCATGGTTGGTTTTTCAGATATGCTCCTTCGTCTTTAAGGTTACTTTCCTCTACTTATACGATACGATAATTGTTAATATCAACTAATTCTCCGTTCAATGCATATTGACTTACGATATTCAGTATGGAGAGAAATCGAATAAAATTAACTACAGTTAGCCTAGTGTTCACGATGATATATCGTATGCATATTCAGTAGCATAGCCTAAAGTATTCGCAGTACAACATATCGATAGTTATTTTTATATTGGCTAACGCTGTAGGCTCAAGGCATTCTGACTTCTGATAATTCAGTACAGGTGTAATTGAAAACGAACGAGAATCCGATCGGAGGATAATTAATATTAATGTAATCGAACAGAATGAAGATCGGATTCTGTCCGACTAAAGCATTATAATTGTATTATATGTATCATCATATTAGTGTAGTATAAACACTTAACTCGGCAGTCATTCACGCTGGAACTCAGCGGATGACGAATACGGGTTTGCGTCGCCGTATCCATCTCATTCTCTCCTGATTGCCTAAAATGACTAACGTAACAACACTCTCACCTATGCCAAGTTTGTACAAACGTCTTGAAGGAGACGTGTGTTCAACTAGGTTGACATTTAACATAGTCAATGAGGTATCTATATTGGGGCATATAATCAGATGGCAGATATAAGGAATTCGTATGTATGACGTCTTCATACGTTTAACCGACTATTGCCGTCAGTAATTACATTGCGCTTATGTCAATTTACAGTTACAAATTATTACCAGTCGTATTATCAAATTACAATGACAACTGAAATTAATATTAGGCCTAATAAAGTTAATTTAATTACCTTTAAATATTATTTTATTACTTTTCAATTAAATTACAATTACACTAGCTTGTCGTCAAACAGCACTATTGTAAGGAGGTGTGGCTTAGACAGACAAGGATGCCGGCTAGTCCGTTTTTTGTTTTGTTTTTTTTCCTTGGCTCCAGATTCAACCATATCACTTGGTCTCGGCTAATGTTTTGTCCCTAGTTAGCATATTAATGAATATCTGGATTACTTAACTTATGGAACGAAGTCATACTGTTCGTCTTACGATGTAATTTAAGTCCAAAATTTGACTGATACGTCTCATTGGAAGCTAGTTTTTCCATCGGGTTAGATGGCGTTAAATTTAGGATTCCGTTCGTTTTTCACTCGTTTTCATAGGTATTACGAACCTTACACTTTATATACTTTATTAATCCTTTGTCTGTGTAAAAAAAAAAAAAAAAAAAAAAAAAAAAAAAAAAAAAAAAAAAAAAAAAAAAAAAAAAAAAAAAAAAAAAAAAAAACAGTAGTGAGCTCTTTCATGCTATTAGTTTTCTTTTACACGGCTGCGTTTGAATTCATACAAAAGCTCGGGACTTCTGTCCAGGTTTGCTGATGCACGTAATTTTGTGCCTTATTAGCTTCAGCTGCATTTATAACATGAATACAGTAATTACCGTCGCATGCGGATGAATACAATAACGGATGTTGCTATCGGATTCGATTACTGTCATACGCTGATCAGTACAATAAAGTGATGTTGTTATAGGAGTCGATCGCATTAACAAGTTCTCGTTCGGTTGTTCATAGCTCTACGGAGTTATACGAGTATATTATCGTTAAGATAATACCCTTTTAACTTAGAAGAGGGTGCAATTTACGGAGGTGGAGATGTTAAGACGATTGTAATTTTCTCTCTCTCCTCTCTCTCTCTCTCTCTCTCCTCTCTCTCTCTCTCTCTCTCTCTCTCTCTCTCTCTGACTTTCCGATTTTATCTTCTCTCTTTATCTTACGATTGTATTTCTACTCTCTCTCTCTCTCTCTCTCTTACTTTTCTGATTTCATATTCTCTCATCCTATTTTCCACGCTCTCCTAACACTGGACTCATTGTGCAACAGAGGTTTTTCTTCCTGTCACACCTTTTCAAACTTTGTCAATTTCCCTTCAGCGCTGACTGACCTCATAGGTCCCAATACTCAGCCTTTGGCCTAAATTCTATTTTTAAACCCAACAATCTTGCTGTCTGAGTTAGTATTAGAGTAGGGAGCGAATATTAGGAATATGTATAAGGTATTCATGATATGATATATCACGAGAGGATTTTAAGTATTAGGACAGATAGGAAAGAACATGTCTGGGTCTATCTGAGGGTATTCTTCCAAGTGCCAACCAGGCAGAGTACAGACAGGCAGGTACAACACTACAAGAGGCGGACATCACTACGATCGACGAACACCGTCGCAGACGCACCGATGGACATGGTGTCTCCTTTCGTACATGAGAGGCCTAAGGCCACATGGGAGGTCTTCAGTTTCCCTCCAATACATGAGATGGCCGAGAGCCACATGGGAGGTCTTCAGATTCCCTCCATACATGAGAGGCCGAGAGCCACATGGGGAGGTCTTCAGATTCCCTCCATACATGAGAGGCCGAGAGCCACATGGGAGGTCTTCAGTTTTTCCTCTACTCAGGTGAGGCACATAGCCAGCTGAGAGGAAACAGGTTTGTATCCCTCCCGCACTCAATGAGTTTTGACCTTAGGGTAGAGGTGCAGGGAGTTTTCCCTCCACATATGGGAGGCCTAGAAGGCCACACAAATGGGAGATTAGTTTGGACGAGTGACAAATGAACTTGAGACTGACACGCGTACTCAATTATATTGACTGACAATGGTACAGTGGAGGGCGAGTAGATTTGATTTCCCCACTCCAAATTAATGTGGTTAAATTCGGGCTTATTCAGGTGTTCAGGGGTGTATTGCAATATGAAGTTTTTATTGTAAAACTAATATTGCAGTACCTACCTGAACACCTGAATGATTCCCACCCTCCTCCCCTCTCATACAGAGTTATTGAGTTATGATTGACGTGAGAGGGCAGGTGTGACCGGCCCGTGAGGCAGGGCTATCAACGGTGGGCTGGTAACTAGGTAACGAGGGTGTTTGCCAGGAGATTGGCAACACTGATCGTTTATTTGTTCCGACACGGCATACAAACCTTCGGTCCTTTGGTATTTTACAATAGGAAGGTACTAGCGGCAGCGGAATAGGTCGTAAGCTTTCGAACAAGGGGTTCGGTAGTTAACTGCTTGTCCGACAGGCGCGCGGGCGCGACTGGGAGGTAAACAATCCACTTTTGCTTTCGGCCTCCCACAGTGGATGGACGTGTGTGTTCGACGCTCCTCTGCCCGCTGCTCGTCGTTTGCTTTCTGAGTATTTGGTTGTAATTGTGTATGAAAGAGTATTGTAAGTACAATCATTCTCTCTTTCGCATAACTAATTTACTGCCTTCAATTGAATTATGATGGAAATCTCCTCGCCTCGTACCCCAAGGAGACTTTGCCCCCGGGTATCGAAGGGCGTAAATGTGGGAAGTTTAGATCGTTCCCAGAGATTGACCCTCATATTTTGTGTGCTCGGTGTCGGGGGTTGGGGCGCGAATGCACCCGGGCCGAGCCCTGTGATGTATGTAATGACTGGTCGGAGGCGCAGTGGACTTTGTATGAGGGCAGGAAGAAGCGAAGGCCTGCAAAGGAGTCGTCGGAAAGCTCTCCCGCGACTCCTTTGGTGACGGACACTTCGTCTTCTTTCCTGCCGCCCGCGCTCAACTTCCACGTCTCGCGCCTTCCCCTTCGGGGGGGTGTCTAGGTCCTTCTCCTCTCCTGACGTGTCGAGTGTGGAGGAGGGCGCTAGATACCCTGACGTAGAGTTGTACTCTGGGTCCTCTATCCGCTCGTCTTCGCGCGAGCGGGTAGAGGATCCTTCTAATCACACGACTTTTGCCTCCTCAGGTGCGGTTGCCGTGAAGGATGACCTCGGACAGGTGTGGCAAATCGTTGGGGCTGCAGGGCGTGCCGAGTGTCCAGGGGCTGGCTCTATCAATCTCGCTGGCTCCGTGGCGGTCACTCATGCAACGGTCACAACCACCACCACGACCCTTACAACACCCGGCTACGCGTCAACCTCTCACCTGGTGTACACCCAGCACGCGGTCTCTGTGACACCCACAACATCGGTGCAGGGGCCAGTCGCCGTAACTCGGGGGAGTGTGATGCCGCACCTGGGTTTGCCGTTGCTGCCGCGACCAGGACTTCATGTGCCCCGAAGAGCTCGCCCCTGGACCTCCCACCGGTACCGAGGACGTCTGTGCCGCTGGTTCGACCACCTGGACCGCCCACACAGCCTGCCGTACCTGCCGTGACCACCGCTGCTGTTCCTGTTTCTGCTCCTGCCGTCTCGACTGCCGTTCCTGGGATGCTCGCAAACCTGCTTGATGTTGTTCCTGTTCCTGGCGCCGCTGCTCCCGATGCTGGTCTGTTCGGACAGGTACGTCCGGGCCCTGTTGCTTCGGCAACAGCAGCCCCGGCTCCGTCCTGGATGACAGATCTGACGTCGGTCCTGAGGAGGTTGACGAAGAAGAAGAAGAAGAGGAGGAAGGTGTCGTCGTCGTCTTCATCGTCTTCTTCGTCGTCGTCGTCGTCTGCCGCCTCTTCCCCTTCTTCTTCTAAGGCCCCACCGCCTAAGAAGAAGAAGGTTGCCTCCCCCCCCCCTAAGAAGTCTCCTTCGGGAACTTCTAAGGGCCCGTCCTCGCTCCGGTGAGACGGGGGGGTTGGTTCTTCCGCTGGTCGCCCTGCTCCTTCGGGAGCACAGGACCCGTCTCTTTCTCGAAGGAAGAAGACTACGGGGACCAGAGGGGTGCCGGCTAACACCGGCACTTCCTCTCCTGCTGTCAGTGGTTCGGCCACAGCAGCAGGATCCGGCTCGGCCGCTCGTTCGCGAGAGGTACCGAGTGTACGGTCGCTAACAGTGACCGTGCAGCCAGGAACCAGACCTCTGAGTCCGCTCAGCGTCAGGTTCACGGCACGGAGCGGAAGACTGGTGACAGCCGCTCACGCGGCTCTCACCAGACCAGCTCTCGCTCTCACGGCGAGCAGCTGGCTACCCCCTGGGCGGACGTGACGGTCCATGACCGGCCACGGGCTGAGGCTGGGAAGAGGTCCCCGTTCGCCGGCACCAGCCACGGCTGGTACCAGCGAACTGACGCACCGTGAGGATACGCACCGATCTCACAGTGACAGTGGAGCTCGCCGGTCGCCTGACCGTCGCTCTGCATGAGAGCGATCGGGTTTACGGCGACCAGCACCAGCTCCTGTGACACGAGACCGGGGCCGCTGTTCGGTCCAGTTCAGCCGTTCTCCACAGCGAGACCGGCTCGACTAGGTCTGCAGCTCGATCACCACAGCGGGTTGGTGGCGATCGCCTGCAGTCCTCCAAGCCCACTGGTTCTGCCAGCGAGCGAGGACGGGAGCGTCAGGCTGCCTCTCCCATACCTTCAACCTCCTCGTTACACCGGGAGGGGGGCGAGGTATTGAGGAGTGATCGTTGAGGGGGGTGCGCCCCTCCAGGATCCCGCCACGTCGTCGTACGTACCAGGGCCTCGGTTCTCGGACCAGCCAGGTCGTACGCACAGGTGGTTGGAGGAGACGAGAGGGGGCTGTCGCTGCTCCTCTCCTTGAGGGAGGAGGGTCTCGGGAGATGCTCCTGTTTCTTGAGGGACTGGACGGTCCGACTCCACAGGATGCTATCACGCCCGAGATCCAGAGGAACTTTGCCGAGGTTATTGCGCTGATTCGTCAGCACAACGACCTCGGGGAAGGATCGCCGCTCCCACCATCCGAGCCCACGTCCCGGCTCGAGTCGTTCTGGGGCCCGAAGAGGGAACCCAGACCGACGGTGGGTTTGCCGCGTTCACAGCTTGCGGACTCAGTGCTGGACCAGGTTGAATCGCTTGTCTCCGGGCGGCAAGACGGTTCGCTCAAGTCTGGCAGGTCGAACAAGCTGCTTCCACCTCCTCTGCTACGACAGCGGCGGTTTTACGTGCCATCTGAAGACCGATGCCGCCCCAAAACAGGTCAACCCGGAGTTAGCTAGGCTGACTCCGGGTGTGTCTCTGCAACAGCTCCTGTCCGAGAACCTGTGGTTCTCGCAGCAAGAGGCACTAGGCTGGAATCTACCGCCATGGCAGCTTTCCAGGCCGTCTCCTGGCTAGATCTGTGGTCCCTCACAGTATCTAAGGTCGCAGCCAACTCCGGGGGGATTTCTCCCGAAGAGGACTCGGCCTTCAGGAGACTTTGCCAGTTCTGGGGGAAGAGCCATCTCCTTCCTTGCCCACCAGACGGTGAACCTGTGGGCCAACCTGGTTCTACGACGAAGGGACGCTGTCCTTACTCGGGTTTCCAGGGCGGACCGGGCGTTGAGGCGGCGTGGGGCTTCGAAACGGACCTCTACGGAGTTCCACGTCTCTCTTCCAGGAGAGATGGTGGACGCTGCGGTGGACAGACGGCGCACTGATGACAGTGACCGTCTGGTTCACCAGGCAGTCTCGAAGGCTTCTGGGCAGCCTCGGACTGCGGCCAAGTCTAAGAGCTCGGCTAGCGCTTCCTCGGCTGCTAAGACGGTTGCTGCGTCGAAGCCCCGAGGAATGACTCTGTCTTCTTCGACTTCTAGCAAGGGGAGCCGTAACCAGCCCTCCTCCCAGCCCTCCTCATTTTTTCGTCCCGTGGAGGCTCTGGGAAGAAGTCGAAGAAAGGGGGGAAACGCTAGGGACGGCGTTCCCCCCTCACCTGCTGCCGGAAGTGGGGGGTGCCTGGCCAGCCATTGGGCAACTTGGCAGCGCTACGGCGCCGAGACTGGATTGTAGATGTCCTTCGGGAGGGATATCTATTACCCTTCGAATCTCGGCCACCCCTCACCTCCAACCCGGTCCAACAGCAGTCGTACGTTCCAGGGTCATCGAAGGACGTAGCACTGAGACAGGAGATCAAGACCATGCTGAGCAAGAGAGCTGCTAGAGATCGTCACGGATCAGTCACCGGGCTTTTACAGTCGACTCTTCCTGGTGGAAAAGTCTACGGGAGGCTGGCGCCCGGTGATAGATCTCTCTCCCCTGAACCGGTTTGTTCGCCAGACCCGGTTCACGATGGAGACGGCACGCTCAGTGCTCGACTCCATCAGGGAGAACGGATTTCATGTTTTCAGTGGACTTGAAGGATGCGTATTTCCAAATACCCATTCATCAGTCCTCCAGAAAGTACCTCCGCTTCATCCTCGACGGGACGGTGTACCAGTTCAGGGCACTGTGCTTCGGTCTCTCAACCGCCCCACAGGTGTTCACGCGAGTGTTCACTCTGGTGTCTGCTTGGGCCCATTCGCACGGGATACGTCTGATGAGGTATCTCGACGATTGGTTAGTCCTGGCGAGCTCCCGCTCGCAGTTGCTACAGGACAGGGATCGACTGCTCGAGTTCTGTCGCGATCTGGGGATCGTGGTGAACTTCGAGAAGTCCGATCTCGAGCCCAAAGCAGAGGATGAAGTACCTGGTATGCTGATCGACACGGTAGCAGGGCGAGTCTTCCCCGCAGACTCGCGGATCAGCAGATTCAGGGAGGCAAGCCCAACCAGTTCCTGTCTCGGCAGGAACAAGGTAGCTCAGCGATGGCAAGTCGTGATCGGACACCTGTCGTCACTCGAGAAGTTAGTCCCTCACGGGCGTCTTACCTGCGGTCTCTTCAGTGGAGACTAAAGGAGAGTTGGTCGCAGGCGACGGATCCCCCAAGCTTTCCAGTGTCACTGACACAGGAGTGAGGCAGGACCTAGCCTGGTGGCTGGACGACAGGAACCTCTTAAGAGGAGTGCCTCTGCGCACTCCCCCCCCGGACATGCAGCTGTTCTCAGACGCAATCGACCGAGGGATGGGGCGCACACCTGGAGGAGTTGCTGACTTCAGGAGTGTGGGACGAGAACGACAAGCACCTTCACATAATGTACTGGAAACTCAAGGCCAGCGGTTTCTCGCTCTCCAAGAGTTTCAGGACCGCTTGATGGGACACTCAGTGGTGTTGATGTGCGACAACACCCGGTGGTGGCTTACGTCAACAAACAGGGGGGCCTAGTGTCTCTCCCGTTGTACCAGTTGACTCGGCAGGTGCACGAGTGGGCTCAGGCACACTCAATAGAGCTGTCGGCACGCTACATTCCAGGGAAGAGGAATGTAGTAGCAGGACACGCTCAGCCGTCGGATCAGGTGATAGGGGACCGAATGGTCTCTACACCAGGACGTGGCGGAAAGGCTCTTCGACCTGTGGGGGCGACCAGTCGTGGATCTGTTCGCCACCCGGCACAACAGGAAGCTCCAGGTGTTCTTCTCGGCGTGCCGGACCCATCGGGCAGCTGCAGAGGACGCTCTTCAACACCCGTGGGACAACCTCTTCGCCTATGCCTTTCCCCCGTTCAGCCTGATTCGCAAGGCTGATCAGTCGAGCACTGGTCACCCCGAATCTCAGGATGATCCTGGTGGCTCCCAAGTGGCCACAGGCCATTTGGTATCGGACTGCTGGCTTTCTCGCAGGAGAACCGAGAGAGATTCCCCCATTGGCACAACCTTCTCGCCCAGCCACAGTCGAGCGGTGGTTACCACCGAGCAGTCCAGTAACTACGTCTTCACGGCTGGCTGTTATCCACCATCTCTTGCGAACGAGAGGCTTTTCTCGTAGCGCAGCAACAGAGATGGCTGGAAACGTCCGTCAGTCCTCTGCAGCTGTGTACCAGGGGAAGTGGGCGTCTTCTGTGGTTGGTGTCGTAGACGGGGTATATCTCCTCTCAGAGCCACTCTTCAGCAGGTAGCGGATTTCCTCGTTTTTCTTCGCCGAGAGAAGCTCCTCTCAGTCCCCACAGTTAAAGGATACAGAGCCGCCTTGGCGCTCGTCCTGAAACTGAGGGGGTTGGACATCTCGAACTCATTCGAGATCTCCTTGCTTATGAGGAGCTTCGAAAGGTCTTGCCCACCCAGGGAACTCAGGCCCCCTGCGTGGGACGTGACTCTCGTCCTTAGGAGTCTGACTCGAACACCGTTCGAGCCACTCCGAGAGTCGTCAGACAGGGATCTGACCCTCAAGACCCTCTTCTTGCTGGCCCTGGCATCGGCGAAGAGAGTAGGGGAACTTCATGGTCTTTCTTTCCTATGATGTACGACACTCCAGGGGATGGGGATCTGTGACGCTCGATTTCGTCCCGAAACTTCGTTGCGAAGACTCAGAAACCGTCGGTCCCTGACGACAGGTTCGAGTCATTCACGATTCCCTCCCTATTGGACTTCACCGATAATGATGCGGATGAGATGCTGCTTTGTTGTCCTGTGAGGGCGCTACGGCGCTATCTGAAGAGAACTCGACACCTCAGGCCTGAGTGTCGACGCCTCTTCGTTAGCACCGGGGTTACAAGCCAAAGAAGAAGTATCCAAGAACATCTTTCTTTCTGGCTGCGTGAGGTCATCAGGAGGGCGTATGAGGCTGATGGTAGTGACGACATCCGTACGTCCCGTCCGAGAGCTCACGAAGTCAGAAGTATGCCCCGACGTTGGGCGTTCCGTAAGAACTTCTCAGTGGCGCAGGTACTGAAGGCAGGGGTCTGGTCTAACCAGACTACCTTTACGTCCTTCTACCTTCGGGATATTGCCCACAGGTCCTTGGATACGTTTTCCTTGGGAACGTGGTGGCTGCTCAAACAAGTTGTGTAGCTAACCCAGACCCTCGCAGGCTGAACAGCATCGAGTCCTGGTGTGACTGTGTGGATGGATGTGTGGAGTGAGTGAGTGACTGGCTCTCTCTTCCATCTTTTCCTTCCCCTCTACCTGTGGGCAGAGGGCCATGGTCGTCACTACGCTGGATGAGGACGAGAGCAGGTGAGCTATATGACAGAGCCCCATCCTATCCCTTTCACTAGGGATAGGAGCAGAATATCCACCACTTCCTTCTACAAGGGGGGGAAGTGGATGCCTACAAGAGTCAAACCCATAACCATTTGACTTTATATTTGCTCCTGTACAGGAACAAGTTCTTACATTGCTGGTACGAAGAGATACGCATGCCTCTCTCTTAGTACTCGGTCCAGAGGTCGACCATTGATCCTGCGGTGCACACCCCGATCAATCGGACAGAGCTTGGATCCCTCCCTCGCTCTTACGACCAGGGAGGCTTCCAAGGTTGGGCGAACACCAGTCTGTTCACAAAAGACTCAGATTCCACCCACAAGAAGTGAGTCTTCCTATTGTAAAAGGACCGAAGGTTTGTATGCCGTGTCGGAACAAATGACAATTGTCCAAAATTGCATTTTTCCTAACTATACAAACCTGAGGTCCTTTTACACATAGCCCCACCTCATGCCACCCCTCACTCTGCAGTTTTTGCTTGGGCCAAAGCAAAAGTGAATTGTTTACCTCCCAGTCGCGCGCGCGCGCCTGTCGGACAAGCAGTTAACTACCGAACCCCTTGTTCGAAAGCTTACGACCTATCCAGCTGCCGCTAGTACCTTCCTATTGTAAAAGGACCTCAGGTTTGTATAGTTAGGAAAAATGCAATTTTGGACAAATTGTCATTTTAACCAAAGATTTGGTAAATTTTTAATAAATGATGGTTCGGGCTGGTAAGTGACCAGGGCTTATTCAGGTGTTCAGGTAGGTACTGCAATATTAGTTTTACAATAAAAACTTCATTTCTTTCATAAGTTATCAAAGCTGGATTTAAAAATTGCAGCTATATTTATAAATTTAGTAAATTAAATGAAGTACATGTGTGTTTTTGCCAGTTTCAGACAGTGCATTTGCCTCCAAACATGACGTTGCCAGTCAGCTTTTTCTCAATCCTATTGTTTATGTTGGTACAGGTTTACAATGGCTTCATCCATAATTCTAAACTTGGAATTTTGAGAGAGAGAGAGAGAGAGAGAGAGAGAGAGAGAGAGAGAGAGAGAGAGAGAGAGAGAGAGAGAGAGAGAGAGATTTGGGTTTTTCACATGATGCTTTTGCCTCCAACACTTTCTCGGTCTGCTCATTATTCGTAGTTCCCTGTTGTGCTTGACTTACAAACCTTGTTGTTTACTAAAAGCCAATATTTCCTTGGTAGTTCTTTATAATCAAACTAGTGTTTTGAGATATTGATAGTCCCCAGTTATCCTTAATATCGAGATTCATTCCATTTTGAAAGGAATATATTCATCAGGATCTACTTCCATCAGGTATTACTCTGCTGACATTGACGTCACATGCATTGAGCATTTGTTATGATTTGCCATATATTTTTTGTAAGAGAATACACAAATTTTTTTTCATAATTGTTAGCTCTGCCAGACATTTTGAAATCTTGAAGATACCGATTTTACATATTTTTGGTACGATAATTCCAATGATTATTGTTTATTTATGTACCAACTAACTTACATCAGCTGATTGAGTTATGTAATTTAAGAAATTGTTAGTCAACGTATAAGGGGAACATACCCAAAACATACCCCTGCCCCTACAATTCTACAAGAAAAATGAGGGGTTGTCTTTTATGCTGATGGCATTATATGGCTGCATATATGGTATTTCTTTTTAATTTGAATGTTTATTTTAATTTTCTTTCATTTTTACAATCATGTAAAATTTGGAAGTGACCATAGTATCTCTGGACAGTATGATGTTATATTGGCACAACTTTGGACAGGATAACGCTGCATAAAACAAATGGGACATTGATTACCAGTTTATACCCCTCCAAGTCAAAATCTAAATCTGAATACAGGTTTAAACCAATAAGGGAGAATTGTTGAAGAGGAGAGCTGGAAACAAAAAGATGGAAGTCATGCCTGGAGAGTTTAAGCCTGCATGTTTCGACAAAATCTTATTTGAAAGTAGGTGATGGAAATTGTGACATTTTTGAAATACAAAGAGGTGGTTCATTGCTTAGGCAGAGAATCAGAAATATTATAGTTGGGTAAAGGACATTAATTAATAGAGGTACAGTCAACATCTGAAGCAGAATAAATTAGAAGAAAAAATAATCAGCTCTAAAAATCAAAATGTAGAGGCAAGAAGTATGGTTAAGGGAAATATGATAGTACGTATTCTCTCAGGAACTTTAAATGTTAACTTGGTCTCCTGAAGCTCCCATAGGTACCAGATAAAAGTTGGACCAACAATCCATCCCCTCAACCATGTTTCGGCAACGGCCATACTACATTGAAAATACCAATTTTGTCCCGCAGGCCTGTTTTCTTTGTCAGGAATATGGCCCCTTGAATATGTCGTGATGAAAATAAAAAAGTGAGCCCCAGGTATAATTAACCTGGGGTCAAGAATCACCTGGACTGTGTAGAAATTCGTAATTGGGCAAAGTGAATAGCATGCCACTTCTTGGAAGTCAGAACTGAAGAACGTATTAGTTTATTGAGGCAATAAAGAAAGTGAAGAGTAACTTTGAAAATCTGTACCTGTATTGTTAAGAGGGAAGAAATGCAAACAGGTCTTGTAAAATACTAATTAAAAATGAAGAAAAATCACAAAGTGATGGTTACAATTCTCTCCCGTCAAGCAGACTCAAAATTTGAGATTAGAAAATCCAGGAAAGTAGGTCAGGTCTCTCTGCAGTGTTATTTACAAGTAATATGAGTACAACTACAGTATTTCTTGACAAAAAGTACACAATTTGTTTTTTATACCCAGTGGTTTTTCACCGTGCTAGTAAGTCTTCAATTCAGAAATGAGCAAAGATTATTATAGTACTCTGATATGATATGTTATTTTACATGGAGATTGCAGGAATCAGATGTTTAGTTCAGTCTTCTTCAATCTGCTCATACCAGCTAAATGCAGGTAGCTAATTTGTACCTAAATAGTGACTGCCTAAACTACCTCTGTGCTTTCAGTTTCCAAATTGTCAGTAATCTCATGCTACCAGTATGTATACCTAATATACATATATACAATCTATTTTTTAGAAAATTTGTTTGTTGTTACCTATTATGCTTTATTATAATGATGATGGTATGCTCTACACATTGTATTTATGAGAACAAAGATTTTATAATTAATAATATTTCAGCAAATGCCAGTCATCATAGCAGGCAACAAGGAACAGCAAATGAAGTATTTGGGAAGGATGACTGAAGAGCCATTGATGTGTGTAAGTTTTTATTCTTGTTCTGTTATGAGTCTGCATGGGGAATGTAGAATTCTTATAGTAATCAATTTTGTAAATGTTTGCAAACCTGGTATGTGCCATCTCAAGGCTTTTATTCTCTATGCTAATTAAATGATGTGCTTTAATTATGATTATATTATGGATTTTCAGGCTTATGGTGTAACAGAGCCTGGTGCTGGGTCTGATGTTGCTGGTATTTGCACCCGAGCTGAAAAGAAAGGAGAGGAATATGTCATTAATGGTACAAAAATGTGGATTACTAATGGTGCAGTGGCTAACTGGTATTTCCTGCTTGCAAGAACTAAGTAAGTTTAATTGATTTTGTGTTGCTGATTTGACCTTAAATTTAGATTTGAGAGTATTTGAAGTGCCTGATACCTTTTGAACCCGAAGGTAATTTTAAGTAAAGTAAAGTAGAATTAATTAAGAGAGCAAATGACCAGCCACATAGAAAGATGGTGACTGGTGTATTAAAATAGAATAGTTCAATACTTATGTGTTTCATATGAAGACTCAGGGATTAAATTCATCTCTGGAATATCAAGTTGAAATCACTTTTTAGATTCAGTACACAAACTATTATTATCCAATATGATACTCAACCTACCTTGAGGGTAAAGGAAATCTGTGCTTTTACTGTATCGCTGTAGAGCTTTGAAGTTAAAAAAAAAACTTTCAGTTGACATTGTTTTTTTATGGTACCAGTCATCCTAAGCACTAACGCCAAAACTGCACTTTGTGTAAGGAACATAATCCTTTAGATCCTAGCCACTTGAGTAAAAGCTGGTGCTGATCTGTGGAGGCCTGGGGTCAAAGGAGGCAGGGTATAGTTATGACTTGGAGCTTTCATGAAAGCCTTATCTGAAAGGGATAATCTGAACAGGGCAATAAAAGTCAACCTTCTTGCAGTGACACTTTTTGTCAGTTTTGTGTCATTTATGTTTTTGTCACCCATTGGTAATATGGGAAATGGTTATTTTGTATTGGTGCTGAAAGGGAAATGATGAGGATGAAGATTATCAAATTATAGAGAGTGAGTGAGTGAATAAGAATTCATGTAGCATCATTTCAGTGTCAGATTAAATGAACACAGTCTGTTCCATGTTGATGCTGGAGTAATTTTTTGTCAATTATGTTTGACCAACCTTTGTGTGCTAACCATGTCTAACTATATAAGATAATTCATCACAAATTTGTCTTCCATTTATATGCCCAATGCTTGTGTTGGTTTTCATTCCATGTTGACTGGTTGGCAGCAGGGGACATGCATACCTGTGGGCCTTCATCCCTTGCTAGTTAACAACTTCACTGCCTTGTATGCCTTCATTTTATTAGCAGGCTTGTTAATCTAGAGCAACACCAAGTATTTTAATTGATTATAGTAATTACAATATTTTCATTTACAGGCAGTCCCCAGGTATTTTGGGTGGGGGAGGTTTCCGTTCCTGAAAGCGTGATGATAACTGAAAATCGGCAGTAACACCGCTGATCCCCGGTTATTGGTGCCAATAACTGGGGATTGGCACTGCCATTATGTGGGGATCAGCGCTGGTAAGCGGGGATTGGCACATGTCAGCACTGAAAATCCAGTTATCGTCATTGCTAGACAAGCCCCGTTAAAACGGGTCGCCGTTAACTGATGCCGCCAATAACTCGGGACAGCCTATATTTCAGTATGTTAGGTTGATAATGATTAGTTTCGTTAGCAAGTGTTCTTCACCGCTGGGTTTTCAATGTTTGTTGCTAAATGTAAGGAATTCTGTAGACAGTTGTGCACTTTACCAGTGCTGGGAATTTCAACTACAGGAATTTCTAACCATGGCAGGGTCAGTCACACCTACAGGAATCATGGTGTTGGCCTGGGCATTTGGTTTTGCCTAGTCATTTGAAAAAACTTTTTGGTTTCTGAAGTAATGAGTGGAGGTGCCTGGCAGCGCCAGACTACCCATCACTTGGACACCTTAGGATCTGTAGTAGTTGGTCAACATGTATAGTTATCTGAGCTCCTCATAGACAACAAGCATTATGACTAATGTACTCAGAGGGCATAAAGCTGGAGGATGAATGGATGAGTGACTGACTGCTTTCTCTCTTTCTCCTTTCTCTCTCTGTTTCTTTCCTCTGCAAGGCAGCAGTCAGGCTGAGTACATGCTGTACCAGTTCACATTGCATTTAAGCTATGTTGTGAAGCCTTAGCCCAAAATGTGCGACTACCTCCCCTCCTTTTTAGCAAAAGAGGGGGGCTGGAGGTAAACCTACATCTGAACCTATAATTTGTTCCTACACGATATACAAACCCTCGGTCCTTACATGAGGAATTACTTTCAGCGTAGCTGGAATTACGGCCGTTAAATTCTTGAACAAGGTGGTTAGGCAGTAACTACCGTTTGGCAGGCGGGTGGGCCCCCTGCCTGCCCGGATGTAAGCACGCCACTTTTCTTTCAGCCATCTTCCAATGAAGACGTATTTTTGTGAGCTCTTGCTGACTGGCCGTTGATCATTTTCCCGATGGGATATTTCATTTTTTTTTTCTTAATAAATATGTATATACTGTGTTCGGTATTAATACTTGATTGAATTTAATAATTGATATACGAACACTTTTTGTGATAGCCTTGATAGCCGCCTTTCTACTTTGTGTTTAGGGTCGGCAGCAAAGTTATGCCAACATCTTTATTAGTGCATATTTTCGCCCTTTAATGTGAGGACAAGATATGTATTCATCTGAAATTTACGCTTATGCTTTGGGAATTACAGAGGGGAACTTCAGAGGTTTGTCCTTTGTTTTTTCTGGTAATTCCTCTTCTCCTTTGTCCTTTCGCTAGCTATCGGACGAAGGTAGAACAGGGAGAGTGTGGTGTTGGTGTTTGGGGGATCTCCTCTCATTTCGGAGGGTGGTGCCCTTGGATGCGAGAGGAGTATTCTTATTAGTTTAAATCATATTTTCTTTCTTTTACAGGCTAACAGTGGTGATAGTGATCACAGTAGTAGATGGTTGACTAGCTCTTCGTCTTGGTTATCCTAACCTTGGAATTGTACCTTTGACTCGTAGCAAGCTTTGATGTTGGTCCTTGAGTGTGTGTACTGATCCCCTGCTGGAAATCACATTCATTTACCACTGCTATCCTGGAGTTACGTCACTGGACAAAGCCTTTGCCGCTGCCCTGTGATTATTAACTATTCCTGATGGTAATTATATCTCATCCTGTAGAAGAAGTCTCACAGAATTTGGAGAAATCGAAGATGAAGAGAGTTCGTCAAGTGTCGTCATCCTCCTCTTTGGAATCATCATATTTCAGTCTCCAGCCCTTTGACTTCTAAGGCTCCCTGCCATAGATGGAGAAGGCAGTCTCCCCCACTAAGAAGTCTTGTCACGGGACTTCTAAGGGTCTGCCTCCTCAAACTGAGAAGGCATTGGGTCTTCCGTTGGCTCTTCCGTTCCTTCGGGAACGGTAACTGTTATGCTATCCCCAGGGCCTACCGTGTTGGGAGCCATAGAAGCGCAAACTTTGGTTCGCACTTCTGCTGCTAGTCCTAGAGGTTTTGCCCCTAAGACTAGTTCTGTGTCGGGCGCTCGTTCGCGAGTCCCCGAGTGCACGTAAATCTTCAGAGTGTGTGACGCCGAGTCCACTCACCGGCATGTCTTGGGCACGGGGTGGAAGAAAGGAGCGAGTCGCTCAGGTGACTCACGCCTTGCTGGTGATTGCTCTTGCAGTGATTGCTCGATTCCCAGGGTTGACTGATGGTCCCATGGGACTGTGCATGCAGAGACCAGTTGAGGCTCCCCATCCGGTCCTCTTGAGAGGTTTCGGCCTCGACGAGGACTTGGACAAGTCAGAGGACGGTATCGGCTCTCTCCAGTCAGGTGCACGCTCAGCCCCACCCAGACAACGGTCACGTTCGCGTGACCGACTGGTCTCGGTGGTGGCAGACGTTTCGCCTGCTGTATGAGAGTTTCGTAACCCTCGGGAAAGTGTTTTCTTCAGACGATAACGCTTTCCTAGACTCACACAGCGGCTCATCACTGTGGTTGACGTGACAGTCCCAGCGGACCTTGCACGCAGAGACTGGTGTGGGTTCCCCATTCGGTCCTCTTGAGAGGTTTTAGCCTTGACGAGGACTTGGATACGTTGGAGGACGGTATCGGCTCTTTCTAGTCAGGTGCTCGCTCAGCCCCACCCAGACAATGGTCACGTTCGCGTGACCAACCGGTCTCGGTGGCAGCAGACGTTTCACCTTCCGTATGAGAGTTTCGTAACCCTCCTCGGGAAAGCGTTTTCTCCAGATGGTAATGCTTTCCTAGACTTGAGGAGCAGCCATCACCACAGGTTGATGGCTGCCCGTGACTCGCTTCCCCTGCTAGTTCCGCTAGCAAGGCGAGCGAGAGTGTCTAGTCTTCCTCCCTATTCCCTCTACTTCCTATGGTTACAGCAGGAGGGGTGAGATGAATAGGAGGGATCCTGCAGAGTGCTCTCTGTAGGATTCAGCATCGGGGGACTACATTCCTGGAGGGATTCATCATCAGGGGACTACTTTCCTGGAGGGACCTTCGGGTCCTACCGGATGTATGTCCACATCGTTGAGGAAGGATCTTATATGCTGGTTATTCCTCGATTTTTACGGGAGTTGAGGAGGGCCCCCACCCTGATAATTGTTTGACGAAATTCAGGGGTCTCGCCGAGTGCTTAAAATTCTTTGGAATTTCTAGCATTCTCCAAGTTTTTTGGTCTTCTACGATCTGCAAACACTTGGGCGAGACGAGAATTCCCAATAATTGTTACTACGCTAACCGGGAATCTGGCCGAATACTTGAATTCCTTGGAATTTCTGGTGTTCTCAGAGTGTTACGGTTTTTTTGTAATTTCCAAACACTGTCGAGACAGACATTCCTGGTAATTGCTATTACGAAAGTCGGGAGTCTTGCTAAGCCATTAAATTCCTTGGAATTTCTAGCGTTCGCAGGGTGATTTGGTTTTCTGAGATTTCCAAACACTCGGGCAACAGTTATTCCCGATGATTATTGCAATAATCGGGAGTCTCGCCAAGCGCCTGGATCTTTTGGGTTCGTTGGTGCTCGCCAAGTGCTCGGCTTCATCATATTGCCGAGTATGAGGGTGAGAAAAGGCTCGCCCAATTATTGTCATACAAGAATGGGGTTTTTTCCCGCAAGATGGGTATTCTTATGAATTCTAACGCTCGCCGAGCACTCATTATTACGATTGCTTGGATAGTGAGACAAGTCTTTATCAGTACAGATGAGTCCACTCCTCAGTCTAGTTTGGAGTTATGTAGAGCTTGGAACTGCATGCAACACCTGGGTGAATGGTCAAGTACCATCCTTGTGTATTGGACCTTAGGGTCCGAACACGTAGGACAGAAGACACACAATCCTTCTTGTTCTTCTTGGAGCTTCAGCCTCAAAGATGAATAGTTAATTGGGAAGAAGTGATAGTTCTGCATTGACGATTACCACTCATAATATGTAGTGGTGATCGGCTCTGCTCCCTCGGCTCGGCTCGACCAGACAATTTGATCTGCCGATCTGAGTGCTAGGCTCTAACAAACAAATTCTCTGCTCTTGATCAGTGTGGTTACTTGCCATGACATAGCACTCTCCTTTCCCGTGTTGCAGCGAGTCTTCAGAGGGTCATCATCTTTCGTCTTCGTCATCTTACACCTCCTAACCTCCCTCTTCAAAGCTTTCCACGTCCTAAGAAGAGGAAAGTATTCTCCGCCCCTTATGAAGTCTCGCTTCGAGACTTCTAAGGGTCTGCACCTTTTCCATGGAGAGGAAGTAATTGGCACTCTTTGGCTCACCTGCTCCTTCTGCAGCGGGATCCTGGACGCTGTCCACAAATATAGTGTCTCGGGAGCCTCAGGAGTTTGAACCCAGGTTTGTTCTCCTGTCTCTGGTTCCTAGGGCGCTGCTCATGGAACTGGGGCTGCGTCAGGCATACTCATGTACGGGTGTGTCCGAGTGTACAACCCCCAAGGGGGGGTCATACGTCCACAGTCAGTAATAGGTAGTCTTTTCTCCATCACGACAGTGGTGCAGGATGAGAGAAGGGACTGAGCCGCGTTGGTGGCTTGGACCTACTTGTGAAAGCCAGGAATGGCTATTCTTCAGGTGCCAAGATCGATGTCACTGTCCCTCGGGACAAGGCATCTAAAGGAGATAGGAGGTTCTCTGTGTAGTAATCTTCAGGAGGTTCGATCATGGAGAAGATAGATGCATAGCAAAACGTGGCAAGTTCTCCCCAGCTTTTACTGCATTTAACTCTGGTCAACTTTCACTCACATTTGCGTGAACGAAACGGTTGTAGGAATGAATGCTTCTTTTAACAAAGTGAGAACATTGCAAGTAAGGGAAGAGCGGGGCAAGAACAGTCAATCCTCCTCTCTTTTTTTTCCTCTACTTCCTGGTTATACAGGAATGAACATGGAAATAAAGAGGAATTCTGTGGAGTCTACTCCTCGGAATTCGAACCCGAGAGACTATGTTATTGGTTCAATCCTAGGATCTTACCGAACATATGTCAGTCCGTTCAGGATGGATAGCCCCGAGAGGTTTGAATGCCTCTCCAGTGCTACTGTTTTGGGAACAACCAGTTCGGCTTGAAATAGTCGTCTTCAGTATCCTGATATCACCATAGACGTCTCCCTTCGGGAAAACTTCACCTTCGCTCTCTTCATTAGAGAATGAAAGAGGTCTACTTCCAGTCCTGATTCTTGTCCCTTGAATGAAGAAGAATTAGGCTGGAGTGCTATTCACAGGAACCTACAAATATACTAAGTATATTTCTCTCAAGACATGCTTCTGTTATCAGTTGCATTGTCCGAGTAGTAGGCACATACCTGTAAGTTAACTCTTCTGGTTATGTGACCGAGATGAATAGTACCTTCTCTTAATTGACCTGGAACTCAAGAAAGCCTTTATGGCCTCCCAAGAGGTACTGGTTTTGATTTTGATATAACTAGTGGTATTGTTTCCCAACAACACCACAGCATTTGCATTATCACCGAATAGGAGGGTTTTCTTCCCTCCCATTTTGTTAAAAGGCAGATGCTCGAGTGTATCTTATTTCCGCTCGATGGTTCTATCCGAAGGAATGGACTACCAGGCAACCCGATGACAAGAAGTTGAGCAAGCGTGTATGGTGCTGCCTTAGTACTGCTTTTGGTTTGGTATTGTTTCTCCTGTCTAGAATTGACTACCAATTCGAATCTCTCTGCCCGGCAATCACAGACTTAGGTCTCTGGTTGGCTGCAATTTTTGCATATATATATATGCTCATCTCTCCTGCACCGCATTTTGCTGTTGCGAGAATTTTCAGACAGATATATCTCACTAGATTCGTTATCATCTTTCTGTTTACCCCACGGTACAACAGAAGTCTGTAGCCTAGTCTTCCGCTTCATCGCGCCTGCTCCATTGGCTGCTGCAATGACGCAGAATGATATTCTTCAGACAATTTGAGTTTGTCTTCTAATATACATTTCCTAATTAGTAAGGCGTTCAATTATTCTTTGTTCACCCCAAATTGTAAATGAATAACGGAATACTTCGCCTGTTCCCCACCCTACTAGCTCTGCTTCCAAAGTAAATTGAAACGTCCTCCCTGATCCAACCCACGAGAACGGTTCTACAAGCAGTACAATCCCTGTATTTTCATTGCAAAATCCGACTTTTTTGCCGAACAGCAATGAAATAGCGGATTAGCTTTTTCAGTCCTCTTTAAAACAACAGGGATTAAAGCCGTCTTCACTGGTTGGTGTTATCAATGTGACTTTTTCTCTGATCAGACTCTTGATAGTTTGCGTCTCTTGATTCAACTGTGAAGGCATAGGTCTGCATTCACCTTAGTCATTCACTAGTAATATAGTGTTGTTTTTCCTTAGTTGAGATTCACCTACTGATGAGAAACTTCTGTCTTGCCATCACAGGGACCTCGGTCTCTAGAAGGCGATTGACTATCATCTGATGTGTGCATATCTTGAGAGAAACATCATCTCGTCTCTCAACATAGGCGGTGAACAAGATAGACGATTTGTATGGTTTTTCTCAGCATAACCCTACAAAAGGCGGGTGTCATGTTGTGACTACATCTCAGATGCGAGGCAGTGCAGTTAGTTGGCATCTGTTTGTATTCTTTGATCCAGATCAGTCATTACTTTGTCCTATTGGCGTGTTGCTGTACCCATGAAGGATCGACACCCATCATGGAGTGTCAGTGTCTTTATCCACTGCGGACTGCCGTTGCAGAAGTGTCTGATGACATGTCTTTCTCCGAGTCTTACGGGACCATGAGAAACTTCTCTGCAGTTGGATAGTCCAGTGACCGGGTACATTTCATCACTCCGAAGAATATGTCGGACAGGAAGATAGATGAAGTCTCATTGCGACCATATTTATATCTCTCTTCCTTCTGGTCTGCCCAGAGGTCCTTGGAACCTCCTTTCCTTGGACCGATGGTGGATGCTTGCAGGTTGTGTTTGCTTACCCGGCTCTTTCAAGAGGACAAGTTGCATCTTGTCTAAGGTGTGCGGTTCTAGAGGTAAGAAGGATGCGAGAGTGACTGGCCTCTCCACCTTCCCCACCTCGTCCTTCTACTCCTCTTCCTTCGGGTTGAGGATAGGACTTGAACTTACACTGGCTGGTCAGGCGATTGATGCGGTAAGCTTACACATAGAGCTTCCTTTGTATTTTTCTTTTTAGAATCATAGAAGCAATCCTGCTTCTTCTAGCAAGGGGAGGAGGGAGACTGGCAATAATGCAAACCCTTCCCAGAACTTTGCATTAATGCCTCCGACTCTAAATATGCTTCCCAGCCCATTTTCGGATGAGTTACGATTTCTCACTCCTTTCGAAAAGCCCAGAAGTCTGACTCTTGATCATGCAGCTCCTATACTCCGATCAAGTTGTCAGAGGCAGGGCACTCCTCCTCGCTCTTACGACCAGGAGTAGCCTAGGTGTGTAAAACTCCAGTCAGTTGTAGAAGCTCACTCAGATTCCTCCCACCAGTCAGTGAGTCTTCCTTATGTAAAGGACCAAGGGTTTGTATATCATGTAGGAACAAATCACAATTTTTGGAAGTAAATTCGATTTTTCCTAACTATACAAACCTAAGGTCCTTTACATACATGCCCACCTCATGCCACCCCTCAATCTGAACCTGGGCCGAAAGACAAAGTGGAGTGTTTACATCTGGGCAGGCTAGCCTACCCGCCTGCCACATGGCAGTTACTGCCTAACCACCTTGTTCAAGAATTTAACAGCCGTAATTCCAGCTACGCCGAAAGTAATTTCCTCATGTGAGGACCTCAGGTTTGTATAGTTAGGAAAGATACAATTTACTTCCAAAAATTGTGATTTTACCAAGGTATACAAACCAGAGCCTTGCATCACAATCCCACATCATCCAACCACGTAGTCTTGATAGTGAAGTAAAAATTGCTGGCTTACAGTAGGGTGGGTGACTCCCCTCACTTACCAACCTACCTCCAGTTAACTAACTTGTCACAAAGTTTTAACATACATGAAAGGGCTTGGTTTGTATCGTATGAAAAATTCATTAGCTTAAAAGTGTGGTTGTAAGAAAAAATATTAATTTATTAATGGTACCATTTTACAAGTAGTACAAGCAATCCCCAGTTATTGGTAGGGGTTCCTTTCTGATGGTATGACAATAAGCGAAAATGGCTAGTAACTAAAAATTAGTGATATTTGGCGCTCATTGGCACCGATAACCAGAGATCAGCACCTCTGTTAGGTATCTATCAGTGCCAGTACCCGATTATCAGTGCCAATAAGCTGAAATCAGCATGTGCCGAAAATTGCCGATCTTTGTCGCTAGAAAAGCGTCATAAAACCAGATTGCCGATAACATGGGACTGCCTGTTCTGTATGTATATGTTGAAGCTCTTGGGACTGTATGGAATAATCATGATATAAATTCAATTTTTTTTTATTTTCTCATTTCAGCCCAGATCCCAAGTGTCCTGCTTCTAAAGCTTTTACAGGATTTATTGTTGATGCGGATTCCCCTGGCTTGACAAAAGGTCGAAAAGAGATCAACATGGGACAACGATGCTCAAACACAAGTGGCTTTACACTGGAGGATGTTGTTGTGCCGAAAGAAAATGTGCTGATGGGTATGAACTTCTGATTCATTTATTTGTTTGATTACTTTTTTCATATTAAGATACTAGGAATGGAATGTATGAGGTAGTTTTGAAATGTTTTGTCCGGAATAGTTGTTGAGATTGATGCATTACAGTAATTAGAGTGCTGTATTGTAACAGGTAATACAGATCATAGTAACTCAGTGGTATTGCTGGCGTCTTTCCATTGTGGTGATCCCAAAGTTCAAATCTTGTTCAGAACTCTTGTAGATTTTCAATGGGACATGAACTAACATTCCATTTCGTGTGAGTTAGGGATAGGGTTTTACTGGAGCACAAAGGTCTTCCTGCAGAGTAGTCAGTGGCCAGTTGCCTTTGGTTACCTAGGTCTTACGTGAGTTGAGAAGGGTTAGCTGATTAGCAACCCTTATTAAGCTTGTATAAAACATTGAGGAACAACACAGCAGTCAGGATAATGCTAGGCATTGAATAAATTATTGTGTTTATAAGAGAAACCTGTAACTACATGTATTCTATAAACACATTACTTTTTTAATGATAGCAAACACAAATGTTGTATAGGTACACAGGTTTTTATCTGAAATTCTAAAGACTGAAACACTTAGAAAAAAAAATATTGTAGAAAGTAAAAGTGTCATTTCATAAGGGTGGTGGGGTGGCGTGCTAACAGCTGACCCAACTTATTTGGGCATGTGCTGCTACTCAAATTATTTTTCTTTTGAAATTGCAAGAATTGACCCTAGAAAATCCCAAGATTGACCAAAAAAAGTCCCAAAATACTGTATATTGCCGTGTATAAGATAATCTTTAAATCCCAAAATTCACCCTTGAAAATTTGGGGTCGTCTTATACTTACTACAATTCTAAGAATCAAACCTTGAATTCAAGATGTGTATCAGTCGGCTAGCCTCAGCCTCGGTGCGACAACCACCAACATACATGATTCACATTATGAAATAAACTGATGAATAGCCTATTTGAGGAATAATTTTATATCAGTGAAATCAACATTTATCTATGCGATCCCAACTGAGAAAATGATCAAGTTACGGTTGCATTCACTGCAACCTTTATATTTCGGTAGCCTTCAGAAATTTCAGTGATAGCGTAATTACGGTAGTAATAACATTTAGGATAACATAATATTCGTTTGTTCCGACACGTTATACAAACCCTCGGTCCTTTACATAAGGAATTACTATTCAGCGCCAGCTGGACCGGTCGTAAGATTTACTAACAAGGTAGTTCGACAGTAACTGCTTGTCCGATGGTCGGGAGTCCCTCCCAACTGGAGGTAAACATATCACTTTGCTTTCGACCGCCATGGGGTGAAGACATGTGCTCGCCGCTCTGCCCGCCTCTGTCGTGAGATTGTTATCAAAGCTGCTTACTTATCTACCTGTTTCTATAGAATACTGGTGTGAATAAGTTTGTAATTATACTCTTATTATTATTTTTGTTCATTATTTTGTGGTATTGAATTGCTGAGACAACATGCAGTCCCACAAAGTGGAGAACCCCCCTTCGCCCCCATTCAACCGGAGAGTGTGCCCTGGAGTGGGAGGCCGCAAGTTTGGAGCGTTTTGGTCCAGCAATTCTGTGGACCCTCATCCTTTATGTACTAGGTGCCGAGGGCGTGAATGCTCTTGGGCCATTACATGTGATATTTGTGTCTCCTTGTCGGAGGAGCAGTGGGAGTTGTACGAGAAGAGGAGGAAACCGCGTAGAGCCGCCAAGGTGTTGTCGGAAAGCTCTCCCTCGACACCTCTGGTGACCGACACGTCGTCTTCCTTTCTCCCTCCTAGTCAACTCCCGCGTATGGGTCTCTCCCCAAAACAGATTAAGTCATATAGGGAACAAATGCCTCATTTTCCCATCTTCCCCACAATTTAGATCTTCTTGTCTCACTACTTAGGATGCTTTGTATGAGTGAATTTCTGTTATTTTGCAGTCGGGTGATCAGACTGGACATTGTTCACCTTACAATGATTTTTAAATTGTCCAGGTGATTGTCTATGAACATCTGTGTGGCGAAGTGGTAGCGAAAAGTGTTTGTGAGGCATCTCAAAATGTCATTATGAACAACAGTGGTATGTCTCATAGTCTCCCTGGTGTAGTTCGTCCACAGGGAGCACCCATAGATGCTGTAGCAATACAAACGGAAGAGCAGCAGTTTCAAGTCTCAGTGACAGAAGGCAAACCTCCTTGCAATCATGTTGCCAGTTGCACGTAGTTTACGATGCCTCTGTTCTATGTCTGTCGTATCTTTTAGGTCATCCGTGATGATGTGACCCAAATACGGAAATTCGTGCAAGAATTCCAGCCGATGATTTCCGAGGAAAATTTGTGGTTCTGCAATTTGCTTAAGCAATCTTGGGAGCAGCAACATGCGCTGGGTCTTGGTTTCATTGTATAGGATATCAAATTCCTCTGCATATTGGCGGCAAGTGTCGATGAGTCATTGGAGACCTTGCACTGATGGGAAAATCCGAACCATATAATCGGCATAACAGAAGTTCTTTATAGCCGAAGGTGTGCGACAATACGTTACCCCGTGTGACACAGAATTGCTGTGTGGAGAACCTGCAATATAAAATGCCAATTAGATATAGGGGTGTGCCTCTTTTATGCAGCTCCAGGAAGAGCTTCAGGTAGTTTACTCTGTCAAATGCTTTTCTCACATCCACAAAACATAGGAAAACAGGAGAGGCTGATGACAGGTAATAGCTCAGCAATTCTTTCAGTATGTAGGTGCAGGTGTCAGTTGAGTGGTTTGCTTTAAATCCAAACTGGTTGTCAGTGGTGTGTAGGAAGGGGAGAAGTCTCACACTAGAAGAACCAACTCAAGTATCTTCGACGCGATCGTTGTGATTGCAATCGGCCTGTAATTGCCAGGGTCAGCTGCATCCTTTAGCTTGTTTTTGATTAATGGTATCAAGTGAACTAGAGTAGGGAGTATGGAAGAGATTTAAGGACTGGATATCTTTCCAAAGATGGAGATAATCACCAGATTCTAAGTTTCTAGACATTGCATCGACTCTTAGTTGTTTTTCATGTAACCTGCAGTGCCTAAGAGCAAGTTTGAACTGCACTCTGCCTGTCTCTATAGTAATGCAGGGTGTCCTTCCCTCGGGCTACCATTTTGCCTCTACAGTAAAAACATTTCTTGTGAATATGAATACAGATCTTTAACCAAGTCATTCCATCCAGGTATATTACAAAAATTATCTTGATGAAATCTAAAGGTAGCCCTGCCCGAAGCAGGCATAGCGGAAATTATGTTCGAATAGAATCCATTCAGATCCCTCCTGTGGGGGCCATTTCTACAATTCATGTTAGTACGAAGTAGGGCGTCTGCCGGTTGAACTATTGACCACAACCTGGTTTCCTTGGTTTACCTAAAGTATCTGGTTTTCTGTTGGTTTTTAAAATCCCAGTTTACAGCTGGTGGGTGGTCAGTTAGGGGGTTCACGGTAGGGAGGGATTGGTTACTGAATGACACCTATAATGGGATGTGATCACAGGCCGTTGCAAGATTGTAGCGAATATTGCAGGTCATAATAGAATCATGAAGTTTTGGAGATGTGATGCAATGGTGCAGCCAGGAGGTTGTAATTGTGTCCGCTCTATTTTGTACATATGAATAGGAGGAGGGAGGGAGGAGTATTACATCGCTAATATGGAGAGCATGATTTTGACAGAAACGAGCGAGTTCATTATAAAATTGTTTTGTGGGATGAGAATTAAGGTCCCCGATTATACAAATAGAAGGAACTTGTCTTCTTCGAGCATTAAAAGCTATAGGGCTATGCCTAGCTCAGTCTTTAAATAAAGAGGATTGGATCTCTCTTCAAACCTCAATATGAAGGACCTGTTGGAGTCTTTTAAGACTACAAAATTTAAAAAGGACAATTCTTCAGTATCTTGGAATCTGGATGTGGTCCCTAAATGGCTGTCAGGCCCATCATTTGAACCCCTCAGGACTTCTTCCCTTTGGAATTTGACTTGTAAGACTCTCTTCCTCTTTGCCTTAGCCATGGCTAAATGCATCAGCAAAATTCAAGCCATTGACAAGAAAGTGGGCTTCTCTCAAGGGATTGCAATTTTTTCCTTCATCCTAGGTTTTTTGGCAAAGAATGAGGTCCTGTCCAAGCCCTGGCCTTGTTCTTATAGTTAAGAACTTATCAGATATCTTGGGACAAGATGAAGAAGAGAGGGTCTTATGTCCAGTCAGGGCGCTGAAACATTACCTACATAGAATAGAAAAGGTTAGGGGTACTACTTCTAATAACCTCTGGTGTTCGGTTGAGAACCTGTCTCGCCCTCTGAACTGTAAAGTAAAAGCACATAACATCAGAGTGGTGTCCACTTCATTGGCATTCAGACATAACATGCCCTTCTGCTTTTATCCAGTCCACGTACTGGAAGTATAAGTAAATTTTTGCTTCTCCTTATATGAAAGATGTATTAGGTGAAGAATTATAGGAAGCACTTTTTTTTCTCCTACTATCTTTTTGCCTTTATGTAGGGTTTTTGAGTTTTCGGGAAGCCTAGGGGTATGAAGTACCTGGAGTATCCACCAGTCTTAGTGGATAGGATATTGACCAGGACAAGGGCACCTTTTGCAAACTTTGCTACCAATTGGACATAATCCCTCATTGCGAAGTTCCTTCCTAAGTAGAGGCAACCCAGGGCTATACCACCATGCCACCACAGGTCAAGATGAGCACCAACCATAGGCAGTAGTACTCACCTGCAGTAGCTCTCTTGCCAGGTAAGGAAACAACAAGCATTGCTTTCAATGCTGGCAGATTATTCTATTTCAGTCATGATTGTGCTTTAATGTTTTGGATTAGACCATGTCCATGTGTCCCAACTCCATTCAATGTGGAATTCAGCTATATAATTACTTGGTAAGTTACTTATTGAAAATGATATTTTTATGATAAAATTTTCATGATAAAATTTCATATAAAATTATTTTCATGATAAAATTTCATATATAGTACACCAAGTAATTACTACTATATTAGAGCCCTCCCTCTTCCCCTCCCATGGACAAAAGGGTACAAATGAATTGTCAAAAGGCTGTCAGGTTGTTCCAGTGTTCCCTGTAGAGGCCAGGGCTGTCACCTAGGTAAACAATTAAGAAGAGATACTGCAAAATTAAAAAAAGTTACTGTACAAGGTAAAATACTTAGCTATATATATAATTACTTGGTAACTATATATATGGAACTTATTTTATCATGAAAATATTATTTTTCTTTACAGTGATTCTTAACTGTGTTGCTTGAAGCATTATATCAAATTGACATATACTGTAAGAAAGATTAAAAGATAATTTTACATATGTAACTTACCAAGTAATTACATGTAGCTGAAAGCTTCCTACCATGGCAGTCAAAATATTAAAAATTTTGTGGCGGCACCACCATTGCTAGTGTAGGTGGATAGGACCCACCCACTTTTAGGGCCGATAGATACAAAACTGCTGAGAGAACCAATTTGTTTGCTACCGGCTCCTGACTGACATAAGTGGTTTTGGCGGTCATCATTCATCATTGATTGGATATTGACAGTATTCTTTGGTGATGTACCTACTTATTTTGTGGTTTGTTTACATAATTGGTTAGTTATGTCGGATACTAGATTTTTGAGCATTAGGTTTTGCTCAGAATGTTGTAGGACTAGGTTAACCAAGTTCTGTTACTATTTGCACACCAAATGCATTAAGTGTAGGGGGCAAGATTGCTCTAAGGATTTGATTGGTCCAGAATGTATTGATTGGGAAGATTCTGAATAGAAAGCTTTAAAATCTCATTTAAACAAATTAGCTAGAGACAGGATGAAAAAGGTGGCTCTCATAGCCGAAAGTAGGGCTTCCGTAGAGAGTTCTCCCTCAGTAGTTGAGGATTTTCCTATTCCTGCTCACCTCCTATTACTTCCCCAATTGTTAGCCCTCCTACTTTATCACCAGTGACTCCTGTTTCAGGCTCCCATGATTGCAAACCCGGCACCATTGCCAGTCTTGATGTAAAGTTTGAAAAGAAATTTGATTTTCTTGCCAAGACAATAATGGATTTAGGTGCATTTTCAGGTCTTGTGTGAAAAGCACACCTCTCAAAAGTGCATTGCAAAGTGAAAGCATTGTGTTTTCTGAGGAGGTGGCTGTTCGGCCCACTGGTTCTCCTAGACGAAGGTCACTGTCCTGCTCCCCCACACCAGGGAGAAGACATACCGAAAGTCCAAGGGAGGCCTGAGGGACTTAACCCTAGACAGTTGCCCCCTCCGTCACACCTGCTGATGGATCCCAGGCAGCGATAGAGCCCCATTGGAAAGGCGTCTCTTTCAGTGCTCACCGTCTGTCTTCAGACTCTTTAGATTCATCTCCAGACAAGAGACGTCATATGCGCAGATCATTGGTCTTGAGGCCACTTAAGAGGCATTGTACATCTTCTGACAGCTCTCCTCCCCCTGTTAAAAAGTACAAGGAGGTTGGTATTGATTGGAGAGTACTAGATCAGTTTCATGGAGTCTAAATGTGGTACTGAAGTGGATTTCTGGTGACTCTTTTGTACCCCTCCGTTCAGTATCTCTTAAAAACTTCACTAATAAGACCCTCTTCCTAGTAGTGCTGGCTACGGCCAAAATGGTTCAGTGAATTGCAGGCAATAGACAAGAGAGTGGGGTTTTCCCAATGAGACGCTGTCTGTTCTCTTTCCTTGGGATTTCTTGCCAAAAATGAGGACATGAACAAATCCTGGCCACATTCCTTTTTCTATTAAGAACCTGATGGACATCATCGAACCAGAGGAGGAAGAGTGACTTCTATCCCCAGTAAGAGCTTTACACTACTATTTACAGAGAACAGAAAAAATTAGAGGTCCTACAAATAATCTTTGGTATTCTGTGAAGTCTCCATCTCGCCCAATGTCAAAGAACGCCATTTCCTTTTTCTTGAGGAGTTTGATAGTTGAAGCACACTCAGCCCAAGGAAGAGGTATTACCTTCTATTATTGCTAAGGCGCATGAAATGAGAGCTGTTGCGACTTCTCTTACCTTCAGGAATATGTCCCTTGAATGAATTATGCTTTCTACATTTTGGAAGTTTAGATCAGTTTTTTCAGTGCATTATCTGAAAATTATTGAAATGGTTTTTGAGAATTGTTCCATGATGGGTTCTTTGTCGGTGGCTGGCATGGAGTTGAGTTTTGGGAAGACTGGGGGTACTGGTTACCCAGAGTACCCATCAGTCATTATGGTAGGGTATTACTGGTTGGTTTTTTATAGTGTAGGTGATGGGGTTGTTTTTTATCTGGTCTAATCCCTGGGCAAGGGCATCAGTTTTTAACTTTTTGTCAGTCATCCTGTGAACTTCCATGACTATGAAGTTATTTTCCTACTAAAGTAGGGGTGATCATTGGCCAAAATTGCCACTCCTTTTACAGGTTAAGGGAGTGTTGACCAGAGGCAGTATTCATGTGCAGTGCTCTCTTACCAGGTAAGGTACAATAAGTATTTGACAATACTTGCAGAACTTCTATATTGAGTCATTACTTAACATATAATGTCTTTTATATAGTACATGTCCACAATTCCCACCTCCATAAAAGTGTATTCAGCTACATGCAATTACTTGGTATGTTACCTGTGTAAAAAGGAAATTTTTATAATGAAATTAGATTTTAAACATACCAGTAATTACATAATTATAGCCCTTCCCTCCTCCCCGCAAATGGACAGGGCAGGACAAATGATTTGGTTCTCTGCAGTTTTGTACCTTTTGGTCCCGAAAGTGGGTGTGTCCTATCCACCTACATTAGCGATGGTAGCGCTGCCACAAAATTTTGTAATTTTTTGCTGCCTTGGCAGGAAGCTTTCAGCTACATGCAATTAATTAGTAAGTATGTGTAAAATCTAATTTTATTACAAAAATGTCATTTTATACTGCATATATTTTCAGGTGAAGGAGCTGGTTTCAAAATTGCCATGGGAGCTTTCGATCGTACTCGTCCGCCTGTTGCTGCTAGTGCTGTTGGTCTATCTCAGAGGGCTTTAGATGAAGCTACTAAATATGCTCTAGAGAGGAAAACATTTGGTACTCAAATTGTCAACCACCAGGTACAGTAGTAACTATACCATATTTGTAGGGAAAGGATAATGCAAGCTTTGTTATGTATATTTGGAAGTGTACAAGAAAGAGCAGTTTGGCATTCTATGTGGTATTTATGTCAGTCAGTCATGTTTTGTAGGTATAACATTGTTGCTACTGTTCTCTTTGTTTATCTGGTTGTTAGTATTAAAACTCATTGGTAGTATTGTTGTCTTGTATGTATTTACAAGGTTTTTCAAGAGGTGGCCTCTGTTTTGGTGTGTTGATGTGCTGTCAGCATAATAATACATTTAATTGCAAAATACAAGTGAATTTAGTTAATTTTCCCTTCAATGGGTTTAGACACTAATTGCACTCCACTGACTTCTTTTTCTAATCCCAGCTGGTTTAGGTCTTCATTTGTGCCTCTCCATGATATTCTGGCTCTTCCTATTGCTACTACTATATTTGACACATTATAAACTAGTTATTGCTCACCACTTCTGGCTGTATGTTAAACTGCAGTCTCATAGATCATAGTGTGTTTTCCAGCCTCTGAACACCCAATCTCAATTTCCTTATTAGTTTTATGGTCTTCCTTTCTCCACTGGCAATAAATCTGGGCATTCTTCAGTTACACTTTTTCATTTTCAAAATCAACATTTTCTCTGAGTGCTCATGTTTCATCTTTGTTGAGTAATACAAGCCTGCTACACACGAATTCTTTCAGTTTACTATTGCACTGCTGTTATTTACAAGTAGTCTAGCAATCACTTTCTTCTTCATCCATGCTGTTGATACCCATTTTCATTCTGCCATCTTCAGTCCCCAAGGTAATAACCTATTCCTCCTTTCTTCCCCATTTGTCACACCCATATGTTTTGACCAATGAAAACCCCTTACTTTATCTGTCTTTTGCAGTCATAAATATATGTTATGACACCATCTGTTGAATTCAATACATCTTATTTCAATCTCCCCCACCCATTCCTCTCCTTCAAAAGCCACATAGCTGCTGTTATAGTGGTACCTCCATGACAGAACTGTGCAATGAAGCAAGATTGTTTTTTTTATTATAAGTATAAATTATTGATTAAATACTGTTGTTCACTGCCAGATACAGTAGATCAGATACACTTAGATCTTGCCCATGCATTGTAATGTCCATGTCACTATGAAAGGGCATTTAAAATGTTTTTGGTTGGCCTTTGGTTCAGATTTTGTGCATGATACACATCATCATCAACATTGTAAATGGAAAGGGTTACTTTATTAATAATGAATGTCTTCTTTCATGCAGGCTGTTTCTTTCATCTTGGCTGAAATGGCCATGGAGACTGAGTTGGGCCGATTAGCATGGATGAAAGCTGCTTGGGAAGTAGACCAGGGTCGACGTAATACATATTATGCTTCCATTGCCAAGGGATTTGCTGGAGATGCTGCAAATAGGGCTGCCACTAATGCTGTGCAGGTAAAAAATTTTTTTTAAAGGGTTTTGAATTGAGACAAAATTTTGGAGGTATGGGTGAGTTGCAGGAGATGCAAGCTTAATTTATTCTCTTTGATGCCCTGCTTCTTGATGTGCTCCTTTGGGAATAGTTAATATAGAATGGATAACTTAATGAAAGGCATACCGTCAGTGGTGTTATATAGACTTTCTTACTGAAAAAAATTTTGTACAAATATTTCTAGTGTATTTATATATGCTACTGTAATATGGTGGGTTTGGTGTATACTTTGGATTCACATGCAGCAAGACCCACTGCAGTGCTAGAGCCTTTTGATTTAGTACGTAAGATCATCAGTTTGTGTATAAATAAGTGTTGTTTCTATGAAGTATACTAACTTTTGTCTTAAGTAGGAGGATCTTTGAATGCAAGCTGGTATGGTTGTTTACACTGTTAACAGGGGTACTTAATCCCATTCTTTTTCTTCTGCCTCTGTGACACATCACCGTTCTGCAGTACTTAAATCATATTGATGAGATAACACTCACCTTTTTAGATATTTATTAGGATTTTGTGTGCTTGAGCATAGATGTTTTTCAGTATATATTGTATATGTGAATTTGACCAGAAGTAGGTCAAACACTATGAGAAGGTGCCCTTGGTGTGTGTGTGTGTGTCAACTTTGTTCTTCAAACCTCTAGGAGTATCTGAAGGCTTTTTTTACCATCCTTAAGGATGAAAGGAGAACCTCCTCATTCCTGTTGTGATTAGTGTTTGCTGCCACTTTTGGCACTGCTCCACTAGTGGTGGTGATAGTACTGCTGCTAAAGTTGCTGCTATCCCCTTTATAGGTAGCCTATTTTGGGAAGGGAGAAAATGTACAGGTAATTGTGCTGTTGCTGCAACTGTAGGTCCTCCCAGAAGCTCACCTTAGTTGTAGGAGAAAGATTCAGTGAGAAGTACAGTTGGAGGAAGGCTGGCCCATGAGAATTCCTTTACGACATGACACAGGCAACACTTTCAAAAATTGCTCTATTTGTGAGACCAATCTGCTGGAAGGCAAGTAACGATGTTTTTGAGAATGCTTGTGACCCGTTTCCTGCTTTGGCGTTTTGAAGGAGGTTTGACTTAACTCTTGCTGTCCTAACTGTGCGTATCTGGTGCTATGGCACTCACTGGTACTGGGTATTGTCCAGTGTGGTGCCCAACATTTCATCACCCTGTGCCTGGTTGTGGGATTGGTGTGTCCACATCTTATAATGGGCATGAAGGTTTTTTTTTTCCTCAGTTGAGTTGGCTCTCTGACCTGCAGAACTTGTTTCTCTTCCTTGTTTTTGAACTAGGGTACCTGTCATTCCTCTTCATCGATTAGGTTAATGTCCTATGTCCGTAAACCTTCCACAGGTTGGTCTGGCATGTCTACCCTTTCAACTCTGTAAAATGAATGTCTCTGTGGGGTGACACTTTAAGTCCCAGAGGCTGTGCTCAGTTGGAACCACATCAGAAATCGGAGAGGCACCTTCTTGAAGTCTTTTGAGCTCATTCATCATCATAGCCTCTGTGAACTTTGATGACTCAAGACACTTGGCTCCTTTAACTGAATGAACTCCAAGGTTTTCTCTGGAGACTGCTGTAATTTTTGGTTACCTAGGTCTCTAATTGTCTGTAGAGTCCTGCAGGAAGGTCTGTTCTTCTGACCTAAGAATTCTCCCCTTCAGCATGTCCTTGAGCTGTTGCTTTCTCCATTGCCATGCCATAGGAATTTCCACATACTGGAGGGCTCTGAGACCTGCCCCAATTAGGTAGATTTGTTAGATTAGTCTTGGACAGACAAAATCTCTCTGAGGGTCTTCATGCAGAAGTGATCACCTTTTTCAATTTAGTGCTATCTGAGCTATATGTTATTCTTATATAAAAGAAATTTAAATACTTATTGTTCTTTCATTGGTTATGGTTTTTTATTTTTTTATTTGTTAAGAACAGAATTTTGGTGTGCCTCAGCTTACATAATTTTGGCAGGATCTAGAGAGCATTTTTATTGTGCCACAGAGAATTTGCATATGTTTTGCATATGAAGAATGATACACAAACTATTCATTACCTTTTGTATACTTATTGTATGCAAAATATAAAAAGATGAATAATAATCTATAAATATATGGCTAGGCCTACTGATCTCCACCTGCTCTGTGAAAAGGGGAGTCATGTAATTTACATAATTTGTGGTTAATAGGCTTTCATATGCTATTATATATCATAACCAATGATATTTGCTTTTACAGCCGTTATGCAAGTATATAATTGATCTTAAGAGATGAATGACTTGTCCATTTGGTCTGAATTATTCACTCCTTAAACAAGAAATGTTTATACCGGCAGTCCCTGGGTTACGACGGGTTCGGCTTACGACGTTCCGAGGTTTAAGGCGCTTCTCAATTATATTCATCAGACATTATTTCCAGGGTTACGACGCCTACAATGCTCATCTGGCAGATGAAATATGGCTCCAAAAATGCAAAATAATCAATATTTGAAGGTTTTTTAATGAAAAATGCAATAAGAATGCAGTTTACATAGTTTTCAATGCACCCAAAGCATTAAAAGTAAGGTTTTCTTAGGATTTTTATGATGTTCTGGCTTACGACGTGTCTCAAGAACGGAACCCCCATCGTAACTCAGGGACTGCTTGTACTGTATGGCGAGGTAAAACAGAAAAAACAAATTAAATGATATTTTATATATATAATTAATGTTAACAATGGTGGGGTAGATAATTGACAGTGGATAGAAAGTCGAACTGTAATGTAACCTTAAAAACTAGCAGTGCAGGTTCACGAATGGGCAGTTCTCAACTCAGTAGGGTTGACAGCTCAGTTCATTCCAGGCAAACGGAACATCGTGGCAGACAATCTGAGGAGGAGGACACAGATCGTTGGATCCGAATGGTCATTGGCTCCTTGGATAGCAAACAAAGTCTTGATTTTGTGGGGTTCCCCGACGATAGACCTGTTCACTACCTCTCTAAATCGGAAGCTGCCAGTTTACTTCTCTCCAGTTCCAGATCCGGCAGCGGCATTCGAGGACCCGTTCCAGCACCCCTGGGACGGCTTCGACGTCTATGCTTTACCACCATTTTGCCTGATCAGGCAGGTGTTGAATCGCGTTTGATCCATACCTTCCCTGTCCATGACTCTAGTAGTGCCAAAATGGCCCTCATAGAATGGTACTTGGACCTTCTACTTCTGCTGGTAGAGACTCCAAGAGTGCTTCTGCCACTCCTCGACCTCCTTTGCCAAACCCGTGAGGATCTTCCTCGACGCGGTGAGCTTCTTACATCTTCATACGTGGAGGTTATCCAGCAGCTTCTCACAGCAAAAGGCTCTTCGTGAGAGGCTGCAACAGCAATGTCAGGATACCTCAGGAAGTCCTCAATGTCTGTGTATCAGACTAAGTGCGCCATCATCTGTGGTTGGTGTTGTCGGAGAGGCTATTCTCCTCTCAAGAGCCTCTATCCCCTTGATTGCCGACTTCTTACTCTACCTCCGGAGAGAGAAGCTCCTTTCGGTCTCGGTGGTAAAAGGCTATCACTCAGCCTTGAGCCAAGTCCTCAGACTGAAGGGAATCGATCTCTCTTCCTCAGAGGAACCCTCTATGCTCATACGAAGCTTTGAACAGGGTTGCACTCCGGTATTGGCAAAGCCTCCTCCCTGGGGCATCGTTGCTGTCCTCAGGTCTTTGAAGAGAGCTCCTTATGAACTGTTGTCCCTTGCATCTGACAGGGATCTCATCCTGAAAACGGTTTTCCTTCTCGCCCTTGCTTCCTCCAAGCAAGTCAGCAAGCTTCATGGCCTAGCCTGTACTGTCGCTCATACTGAGCACTAGACCAGTGCCTGCTTCAGCTTCATCCCTGAGTTTGTGAGCCTGAGCCAGGTTGTGAGCCTGAGCATGGTAACCGAAGACCCAGATGAGCTACTTCTCTGTCCTCTGAGAGCACTCCAATGGACCAACTCTGCTCGACCCAGCTTACACCATCTCTCTGTGAGTACTGGTCCGTCAAAGAAGAGGGTTACAAGGAATACCATTTCACATTGGATTCGAGAGGTGATTTGCTGTGCCCTCTCCCCTCCCTCTTCTCCACTTCCTAGTACCAGTTGAGTGAAGGCTCACGATGTGCGTGAAATGAGCACATCACTTGCCTTCAAGAAGAATCTCCCTGTAACCAAGGTGATGGAAGCCGGCACATGATCTCGCCCTTCCACCTTCACCAGGTTCTACCTTCGAGACTGTACCCACAGGCTACCTCAACACAGCTGACCTTGGTCCTGTGGTAGCTGCTCGGCAGGTGGTTTAGCTGCCTCCATATCCTCAGAGGTCTGAAGTATCGAATCGAGGATCGAGGTTCTGTGTCAGGCTGGGAGTGAATGTGAGAGTATGACTGGCCTATTTTCCTTTCACCTTTCCCCCTTACTTGGGGCCACAGCATCAAAACCCGTTCTTTGGCACCGATTCCATGACCCTGAGCTATAAGCCCAGGTCCTGGCATCCTGGTTTCCATTCTCAGCCAGCAAGACAGGACTTCCATCCCTACCTTAGGATGAGTCTCCTACGTTAAGGACGGAAGGTTTGTATACGGTGTAGGGACAAATGACGTTTTTGAAAGTAAAATGTATTTTTCCATAACCATACAAACCTGGAGTCCTTTACTTGTATGGTCCCGCCAATCACCCACCCCCTTGATATCAGGGGTCATCATCAAAGTCCTGGCTGTTAACTACCTCGGTATAAAAGAATGTATTAGCCGGTAGTTTCAGCTGAGCTGCAATCTATCCTAAGTAAAGGACTCCAGGTTTGTATGGTTAGGGAAAAATTCATTTTACTTTAAAAAATGTCATGTTTTTATAATTAAAACTGTAGGCCCCATTGCTAGGTTACCAACTGGTTCCTAGCCACATGAAATATTTAATCCTTCGGGCCAGCCCTAGGAGAGCTGTAACTCAGCTCAGTGGTCTGGTTAAACTAGGATGTCCTTACTTTCACACTTATCGGTGTCGCTACTGCGAAATTTGAATCTATACTGCTGAGAATAACAGAAACTGTACCCATGTAATTACTGGGTAAGTATAATTAAAAACTTGTTTTAGTATAAACACATTTTTAATAGTAATATACTAACTAACTAACTGTTAGCAACTCCCCGATCTTAAACTCACCAATATGTAGTAGGAACTTTGATGACTGATTGTACTGCACCAATGTACATGCAGTCCCCGGTTATCGGCAGACTCTGTTAATGGCGAATGTCTAGCACCATAAAATTGGCGATTTATAGCACCATAACACACCAAGTTCCAGTTACGGTGCTGTAACATACCTAACGGAGGTGCCATAAGCGCCATAAATCACCAAGTTTTGGTTAATGGCAGTTTTCACTTATTAGGACCCCTCCAAGAATAGAAGCCCCACTGGTAACTGGGCAACTGCCTGTAATGCACAGTATAAGTAAAATTTTTAATGCCGGTTATGTTCGTTCATAATGCAAAGATGCAAATTTGTTGTTTTTTGTGTTACAAATATTTAAAAGAATGATGCAAATTGAGAACCTATAGTGGACTTTTGATAGAAAAATCCAAAACATTTGTTTTAACAGGTATTTGGAGGTAATGGATTCAATACCGAATATCCAGTGGAGAAGCTGATGCGTGATGCCAAGATTTTCCAAATCTATGAAGGAACAGCTCAAGTTCAGCGACTTATCATTGCTCGTGAACATCTTGCCCGAGCCAAGATGGGCCTTTTATAATGTAAATGAGGTTTCCTGTCATGAAAAATTTTGTCATGGGTAATGGGTACCAGATATATTATGTCAATTAATGTAAATAAGATAGAATATATATGAAATAAGTTAGTTCCTAAAAACTTTTTTTATTCAATCTAATAATTACAAGAAGGAAACATGGCTGTAAAGACAAATCAGGACCATTCCTAAATTAGCAGGTTGCAATTTGTGATGAATATACTATGGCCAGCTAGAAAAATTATTTTGTTAGGCAGACCTTTCGTCGTGCATGTGTCCTTTCATGGATTAGAATATAAAATTTAAGGATAAAGTCATATATTTAATGTCTAAAACTACAAAACTAATTGAAGGTATCTGTTTGTCTAGATGGGGCGTTTTCCATTTTTTGGAACACCACTTTTGCTTTTAATACATGTATATTATTGATAAATCACTGTGTACCTACTTGTGAATAAGTTAGTAGTTACCATAAATACTAGGCCCATTACTTTAAAAAATACTGTGTATTATATAAAAATAATTACCATGAACACCAGGCCCACTACTTAAAAAAATGCTGGGGTAATACATATATAAAAATTTCTGAAAATATAGATAAAGTTGTAAAAAAATGCTGGAGTGTTACATATATAAAAATTTCTGAAAATATAAGTAAAGTTGTGTTACCTTCTATTGTATACAAATTTGAAATTTGCATTTCATGTATCATCCCACAAGTTTCCACATAATAAATATAATGTTTGTAGATTTTTATCTCAAATTTGAGACTGTCATTATCTTTGCCTGTCCTATGTATTATCAGGCCTAATTTGTGATCAACTTTGCTTTTATTTCTGAGGAATAACAAAATGCAACAATCAATGCAATATTAAAAAAACTGTACAAAATATATTTCAGTAAAATATTTTCAAATTTAATAACAGAATTTCATTCACACCAATCACAAAAACAACTTGTACATTGAATGCAATACAATGAATAATTGTAGCCCTCAGTGGCGGGATTGGTATCGTCTTGGCCTGCCACCTCGGTGGCTGCGAGTTCGATTCTCGGGCATTCCAATGAGGGGTTAGAGATGTGTATTTCTGGTGGTAGAAGTTCACTCTACGTGGTTCGGAAGTCACGTATAGCCGTTGGTCTTGTTGCTGAATAACCATTGGTTCCATGCAACGTAAAATCACCATACAAACAAACAAACAAACAATGAATAATTGTGCTGTAAAATTATTTACTGACTAATAAAGTGCAAGGAGACATGTACAAGAACAAAATCAAAAGGCTGAGTAAAAAAAATATTCAGATAGAAAAAAAAATTAACTGGAAAAAAAGTTAAGAAACTAAGATAATCAGAAGAAAGACAAATTAATTATTTCAACTGTAAATTTATGTTGCTGATTGTTCTTTGAAGCTTTAGTTCATTGCATAACTGGATTACGAAAATTTACATAAGGGCACACTGCCTGCCGATTTTCAAGGAATTATCGATTTTGTTATTGATGGATTTGGACTAGTTAATGTCTAAATATGAATGTCTTCTGATTTATATATATATATATATATATATATATATATATATATATATATATATATATATATATATATATATATATATATATATATATATATATATATATATATATATATATATATATATATATATATATATATATATATATATATATATATATATATATATATATATATATATATATATATATATATATATATATATATATATATATATATATATATATATATATATATATATATATATATATATATATATATATATATATATATATATATATATATATATATATATATATATATATATATATATATATATATATATATACATATATATACATATATATATATATATATATATATATATATATATATATATATATATCTATATATATATATATATATATATATATATATATATATATATATATATATATATATATATATATATATATATATATATATATATATACATACATATACATACATACATATATATATATATATATATATATATATATATATATATATATATATATATATATATATATACACATACATATATATAAGGTTAAAATGCTTTAGAAATTAAGAAAACTCTCACCATAGTTGCATCAGGCATACAGCACAGATGCAGTTTGAACCAAAAGGCCCCATGTGTCACTAACCAATTAGCGCCCAAGCTGCCCAGGCGCTTCGTCTGTGTGTTGTAGGCATCCCCAACCAGTGTGTTATTGTCTCACGGGACAATTACCACTCATACGACACAATTTTTAAAAGTAAATTGTATTTTTCCTAGCTATACAAACCCGAGGTCCTTTACTACAGGAATTACTTAAGGTGTAGCCTGGACACAGCCTTTGAATTCTTTAACAAGGTGGTTAGGTAGTTAACTACCAGTCCGGTCGCTGGTAGTCCCTTCAACCGGACATAAACATTCCAATTTGCTTTTGGCCCAGGTAGCAGATTGAAGGGTGGCATGAGGTGGGCAATTAGTGTAAATGACCTTGGGTTTGTATAGCTAGAAAGAATACAATTTACTTTCAAAAATTGTGATTTGTTCCTATTCAATATACTACAAACCCTTGGTCCTTTACTATAGGAAGACTTGCTGATTGGTGGGTGGAATCTGAGTGATCTCCAGGTTTTAAGAGTGAGGAAGGGAATCCAGCCACTGACTTTTGATCGGAGTTAAAGAACTGCAAGATTATAACTTCTGGGTTTACTCATAAGGGGGAGAATGTGTCCCCACTAAGAGAAAGCTAAGAACCATTATGTTGGAGACGTTAAGACAAATACAAGTTATGAGTTTGTCTTATGTCCAAGTCCCTCTTCCTTGCCTTGTGAAAGGAACGGGTAGATATTTCTATTAACTACTAGGAACTCCCTAATCCTCCTCCAACGCTTGACTGGCGCTCGCCGTGATGTTATCGGACTTAGCGATGACGCCGAACTAGAGGAAGAAGACGAAGAAGGCGAAGCACACTTTTTCTTTTTGTCTCTCTTATTCATTCTCTCCTCTATATCCTGTAATTTCTGCATTACAGTTTGTATTGACGGGTCAGAAGGCGTATTAGCGTCTGGGTGCAGCGAAATAGGCCGAGAAGCAGTCTGTGACGTCATCACGCCTGCCATATCAGTGTGTGACGTATGTTGTGACGTCATCTCTCTCGTAGGGAGAGACTGAGAGGTTTCTGCTGGCAACCGCACGTTTGCTGCCAAACTACCTCCCACGTTCTGCATCGCTGTAAACACTGAGTTTGATGGCGAAGCCGCGGCATTAACTCCCATAAATTGCAAGCCCGGGGGATGAGGAACATTCAGCGCTGCCGGACCCTGCTGGAACCGTGACGTCATATAATGCGCAAGCAGACCATCCAAGGTTGGTACGCCTGGTAGGCCTAGCGCTGACCACGTACCATCTAACCTATGCGCTTGAGGAGCAGGAGCCTGGAACAAAGATGGTGGATCTCCCCCTCTACTTGCTGGGAACAAAGGAGAGTGCATATTATTCATAAAATTACCCAAGGGCCCTCCTGACGTTTCCGATACTGAACCACTAGGAGAAACCAAAGGGGTATGAGACAAATCAAAATCAGGTGGAGAAACATATGGAGCAGCCTGGTTTATTGCCGATACAAAAGAAGCCGGTAAGGTTTGGTCATCCAAAGATGGCGTCACCACCTTCCTTTTGTATTGACTTTTCCCATAGAACTTCTTCCACTGTTCCACCGACCAACCGCGACAAACAGAACATGGATTAGTAATCGTACATACGTTTTCCCTGCACCTACTACACGTTGGATGAGGATCCGTCGACACCGAAGTTAGGAACCTAGAACATGGAAAGCCACTGACTCCTGGGCATTTCCTTTGTTTCCTCTTCGAAACGGTAGACGATCCCGATGTTGAGGCAAAATTCTCCGTCATACCACTTATACACTCTTTCCTCACATAGAGCACACTCGGAGAAAGAAAAGGTAATAAGAAATGAAAAAGTCTTATCTTAAAGGCGGTAGGAAAATAACTGGTGGGTCACAGGTAGCCGTGGGCATTCTGGGTATACATGCCCCGTGACCTGGTATAGATGCCAATAGTCCCTGGATCTCACAAGTGTAATTTTAATTCTACCGGTTTCCAGCTTGGCGCTAGTAAATCCTAATGTTAAGACCAAAGGTTTGTTAGTTATGAAAAATACAATTGTTCCGATACGTAATACAAACCATCGGTCCTTTAACAATAGGAAGTAGCTAGCGGCAGCTGGAACGGTCGTAAGCTTCGAACAAGGGGAGAACGGTAGTTAACTGCTTGTCCGATCGTCGCGCGGCTGGAGGTAAACAAATCACTTTTGCTTTCGGCCGTGTGGAGATAGGACGTGTTCGTCATCGCTCTGCCCGCTTTGTCGTTTGCTTTGAGTATCAGCCCTCTTTTTCTGGTTTAATTGAGAGTATATGATTGTAAGTACTTATACATTTCTTTTGTCATTTGCAATATGAGTGATCAAGAAATGGAGATTTCGCCGCGCCCCCCAGTCGCCCGTAGAGTGTGTCCCGGGCTGGAGGGGCGTAGATGCGGCGGATTTAGATCATTCGTGGATGTGGATCCACATGAGGTTTGTACTCGTTGTCGGGGGCGAGAATGCTCCCGCAACGAGCCATGTATAACGTGTATGAATTGGTCCGAGGCGCAGTGGGTTCTGTACGAGGGCAGGAAGAGACTTAGGCCGCCAAAGAAGTCATCGGAAAGCTCTCCAGTGACTCCTTTGGTAACTGACACTTCGTCTTCTTTCCTGCCTCCCGGTCAGCCCCCACGTTTCGCGCCTTCCCCTGCGGGGGGGGTAGCGGAGTCCTTCTCCTCTCTCGATCCGTCGAGTGTGGAGGAGGGCGCCCGCTACCCGGACGTCCAGTTGTATTCGGGGTCTTCCGTCCGCTCTGGGTGGGGTTCTTCTCCCCCAGGCGCGAGGAAACCCCTCTGACTAACCCGACTGTTGCTTCCGCAGATGTGCCACCAGCGAAGGACGACCTTGGACAGGTGTGGGAGTCGCTGGGACTGCAGGGAGTGCCAAGTATCCAGGGGTTGATTCAGCGGTTGGCGGGGTCGGCAGTGGTCACTCATGGTACGGTAACCACTACCACTACCACCATATCAACACCAGCATATGACATGCCGCCGCACTTGGTGTACACGCTGCATGTAATGACGGTGACGCCTACGGCTGCGGTGCACAAACCTATTACTGCCGTACCAAAGAGGACGGTGCCACCGCCACCTGGGTTCTTTGTGTTGCCGACCCCGGACTTCCGCTGCCCTAAGAGTACCCCCCTAGACCTGCCGCCAGTGCCGAGAATGACGGTAGCTGCCGACAGGACGCCTGGCTCTCCTGTGGTTCCTGCCGTGCCTGCCGTACCTGTTGCTGTCCCTGCTGCTCCTTCCTTTTCAGATGCTGTACATGCTGTTCCTGGACCTGTTCCTGTCGCTCCTGCTGTTGGTGGTGCTGCTACAGTCTCAGGTTCTTCCGGACAGGTGCAGTCGGGCCCTGTTGCTTCGGCAACTGCCCCGGCTCCCTCCTGGATGGAAGACCTGACGTCTGTCCTGCGGAGCCTGGCGAAGAAGAAGAGGAAGAAGAGGAAGGTGTCGTCGTCGTCTTCGTCGTCTTCTTCGTCGTCTGCTGCCTCCTCTTCCCCTTCGACTTCTAAGGCTAACCAGCCGAAGAAGAAGAAGGCTGCCTCCTCCCCCCCTAAGAAGACTCCTTCGGGATCTTCTAAGGGCCCGTCTCGCTCAGGCGAGTCGGGGAGCTCTTCTGCTGGTCCTCCTGTTCCTTCGGGAACGGGGCCCGTTCTTCCTTCCTCTGCAAAGAAGAAGACGACGGGGACCAGAGGTGTACCAGCCTTGGCTGGTACGTCCTCACCTGGTTGTTAGCGGTCCTTGCCGCTAAATCAGGTTCCGTCTCGGCCGCTTCTTGTTCGCGAGAAGTACCGAGTGGACGCTCTTCCACGGGAGACCGTCCAGCCAAAGTTTTGACGCCCGAGCTCGCTCGCCGTCAAGACCGCGGTGCGGAGCAGAAGACTGGCGAGAGTCGTGCACATGACTCTCGCCAGGCCAGTGGACGCTCTCGCAGCGACCAACTGGCTGCTCGGGTTGACGTGACGGTCGCTGACCAGCCACGGGTTGAGGCGAGGAAGGGGTCCCCGCGGCCGTCGGTACCAGCCACGGCTGGTACCAGCGGCTCGACGCGCCGAGAGGGCGCTGGCCGGTCTCGCCGCGACAGAGAGCCTAGCAGGTCACCTGACCGCCGCTCCCATAGGGACCGGGCGGAGACGGTAACCAGCAACAGCTCGCCTGACGCTAGAGATCAGCGTCAACGTTCTCAGCCAGGCCGCTTCGCCCCAGGCGAGCAGCAAGGCTAGGCCTGCTGCTCGATCGCCACCGCGGGTTGACGATCAGCAGCAGCCCTCCACGCACGATGGTCCTGCCAGCGAGCGAGGGGGGAGCGTCAGGTCTGCCTCTCCCGTACCTTCAACCTCCTCGGGCTACACCGGGAGGAGCGAGGTACCGAGGAGTGATCACGCTATGACGCCGTATGGCTCAGGCACGGTTCTAGGACCGACCAGAACATACGCGCAAGTAGTTGGAGGTGACCGTCAGGGGTCTGCCGCTGTTCCTCCTTCTGAAGGAGGAGTATCACGGGATCTGTTCTTGCTGGAGGGGACTGGACGGTCCTACTCCACAAGACGCAGTCACTCCCGAGATACAGAGGAACTTTGCAGAGGTCATTAAGCTGATTCGTCAGCATAATGACCTTGCGGAAGGATCGCCGCTACCACCGGCAGAGCCCACGTCCCGGCTCGAGTCATTTTGGGGTCCTAAGAGGGAATCCAAAATGATGGTGGGGTTACCGCGATCAGAGCTTGCAGACTCAGTCCTGGATCAAGTTGAGAATCTCGTCTCAGGACGGGAGGATTCGCTGAATCCGGACGGTCTTCTAAGCGCTTGCTCCTCCTCTACAGCGTCAGAGGCGATTTTACGTGCCTTCGGAAGACCCGATACTGCCGAAACAGGTTAACCAGGAGTTAGCGAGGCTGACTCCAGGTGTGTCCCTGCAGCAGCTCCTGTTGGAGAACCTCTGGTTCTCGCAGCAGGAGGCACTTGCCCTGGAATCTACCGCTATGGCAGCATTCCAGGCAGTCTCTTGGCTGGATTTGTGGTCCCTCACAATATCCAAAGTAGCGGCCGGCTCTGGGAGTTCTGCTCTCGAAGACGACGCTTCTTTCAGGAGACTGTGCCAGTCTGGAGGAAGAGCGATCTCTTACCTCGCCCATCAGACTGCTAACCTGTGGGCCAACTTGGTTCTTCGACGTAGGGACGCAGTCCTTACCCGAGTGACCAAGGGGGCCGGGCGTGAGGCGGCACTCGGGCTTCGCAATGGACCAATTAGGAGTTCCCCAGCTCTCTTTCCCGGAGAGATGGTGGACGCTGCGGTGGAAAGGCGGCGCACTGATGACAGTGACCGCTTAGTTCACCAGGCAGTCTCGAAGGTTACTGGGCAATCTCGAGCGACTGCGGCCAAGCCAAAGAGCTTGGCTAGCGCTTCCACGGCGGCGAAGACGGTTGCACCAGTCCAAAACCCCGTGTGAAGACTCCTGCTGTTTCGACGTCTGCTAAAGGAGGCCGTAACCAGCCCTCCTCCCAGCCCTCCTTTCCCCGAGGAGGTGGTGGGAAGAAGTCGAAACGAGGAGGGAAACGCTAGGGACGGCGTTCCCCCTCACCTGCTGCCGGAAGTGGGGGTGCCTGGCGAGCCCATTGGGCAACTTGGCAGCGCTACGGCGCCGAGAACTGGATAGTAGACGTCCTTCGGGAGGGATATCTACTACCCTTCGAGTCTCGGCCCCCCTCATCTCCAAACCGGTCCACCTACAAACCTATGTCCGGGGATCATCAAAGGACAACGCTCTTCGACAGGAGATCAAGACCATGCTGGCGAAACGAGCTGTAGAAATCGTGGGGGACCAGTCACCGGGCTTTTACAGCCGCCTCTTCCTAGTGGAGAAGGCATCGGGGGGCTGGCGTCCGGTGATAGACCTCTCTCCCCTGAACCGCTTCGTTCGCACGACGCGGTTCACGATGGAGTCGGCACGCTCGGTGCTCGACTCGATCAGGGGGAACGATTTCATGCTTTCAGTGGACTTGAAGGACGCGTATTTTCAAATACCCATCCATCAGTCCTCCAGAAAGTACCTCCGCTTCATCTTCGACGGGACGGTGTACCAATTCAGGGCACTTTGTTTCGGTCTGTCAACCGCCCCACAGGTGTTCACGCGAGTGTTCACTCTGGTGTCAGCTTGGGCCCATTCGCACGGGATACGTCTCCTGAGGTATCTCGACGATTGGCTGGTCCTGGCGAGCTCCCGCTCGCAGTTGCTGCAGGACAGAGATCGACTCCTCAAGTTTTGTCGCGATCTGGGGATCGTGATAAACTACGAGAAGTCCGATCTCGAACCCAAGCAGAAGATGAAGTACCTGGGTATGCTGATAGAGACGGTAGCAGGGCAGGTCTTTCCCGCAGACTTGCGTATCAGCAAATTCAGGGAGGCAGCCGGCCGGTTCCTGTCTCGGCAGGAACAGGCAGCACAGCAATGGCAAGTCGTGATCGGCCATCTGTCGTCACTCGAGAAGTTAGTCCCTCACGGGCGTCTTCACCTGCGGTCTCTCCAGTGGAGGCTAAGGGAGAGTTGGTCTCAGGCCAAGGATCCTCCTTACTTTCCCGTGGCTCTCACGGACAAGGTGAGGCAGGACCTAGCCTGGTGGCTCGACGACAAGAACCTCTTAAGAGGAGTGCCAATACGCACTCCCCCCCGGAGATGCTTCTGTTCTCAGACGCATCGACCGAGGGATGGGGCGCACACCTGGAGGAGTTGCTGACTGCAGGTGTGTGGGACCATCACGAAAAGCACCTTCACATCAATGTCCTGGAACTCAAGGCGGCGTTCAACGCTCTCCGAGAATTTCAGGACCGCTTGGTGGGACACTCGGTGGTGTTGATGTGCGACAACACCACAGTAGTGGCATATGTCAACAAGCAGGGGGGGCTAGTGTCTCTTCCGCTCCATCAGTTGACGGTGCAGGTGCACGAGTGGGCCACGGCTCACTCGATAGAGCTGTCGGCACGCTACATTCCAGGCAAGAGGAATGTAGTAGCGGACAAGCTCAGCCGTCGGGATCAGGTGATAGGGACCGAATGGTCTCTACACCAAGACGTGGCGGAAAGGCTCTTCAACCTGTGGGGGCGACCGGTCGTAGACCTGTTCGCCACCCGGCACAACAGAAAACTTCAGGTTTTCTTTTCAGCCGTGCCGGACCCATGGGCAGCTGCAGAGGACGCTCTCCAACACCCCTGGGACAACCTCTTCGCCTACGCCTTTCCTCCCTTCTGTCTGATTCGGAAAGTGATCAGTCGAGCGCTGGTCACTCACTCCCAATCTCAGAATGATCCTGGTGGCTCCCAAACGGCCTCAAGCAGTTTGGTATCCGGACCTGCTGGCTCTTCTTGCGGACGCACTGAGAGAGCTACCCAATTGGCACAACCTTCTAGCCCAGCCACACGTAGAACGGTACCACCTAGCAGTCCAGTCCCTTCAACTTCACGGCTGGCTGTTATCCACCATCTCTTGCGAACGAGAGGCTTTTCTCATAGCGCAGCAACAGAGATGGCTGGACACGGTCCGACAGTCCTCTGCAGCTGGTGTACCAGGGGAAGTGGGCCGTCTTCTGTGGTTGGTGTGTAGACAGGGTCTGTCTCCTCTCAGAGCCACTCTTCAGCAGGTAGCGGATTTCCTCGTGTTTCTTCGCCGAGAGAAGCTCCTCTCAGTACCCACAGTTAAAGGATATAGAGCAGCACTGGCGCTCGTCCTAAAACTGAGGGGACTGGACATCTCGAACTCGTTCGAGATTTCCTTGCTAATGAGAAGCTTCGAAAGGTCTTGCCCACCCAGGGAACTCAGGCCCCCTGCGTGGGATGTGACTCTCGTCCTTAGGAGTTTGACTCGAAGACCCTTCGAGCCACTCCGAGAGTCGTCAGACAGGGATCTGACCCTCAAGACCCTCTTCTTACTGGCCCTGGCATCGGCGAAGAGAGTAGGGGAACTACATGGTCTTTCTTATGATGTTAAACACACCAGAGGCTGGGGATCTGTGACGCTCGATTTCGTCCCGAACTTCGTAGCCAAGACTCAGAATCCGTCGATCCCTGACGACAGGTTCGAGTCTTTCACGATCCCCTCCCTTCTGGACTTCACCGATAATGATGCGGATGAGATGCTGCTTTGTCCTGTGAGGGCGCTACGGCGCTATCTGAAGAGAACTCGACACCTCAGGCCTGAGTGTCGACGCCTCTTCGTTAGCACTGGGGTTACCAAGAAAGAAGTTTCCAAGAACACGCTTTCTTTCTGGCTACGTGAGGTGATCAGGAGAGCGTACGAGGCTGATGGTAGCGACGACATCCGTACGCTCCGACCGAGAGCCCACGAAGTCAGAGGTATCGGACCCTCCTTAGCGTTCCGTAAGAACTTCTCCGTGGCGCAGGTCCTGAAGGCAGGTGTCTGGGCCAACCAGACCACCTTCACGTCCTTCTACCTTCGGGATATTGCCCACAAGTCCTTGGATACTTTTTCCTTGGGACCTGTGGTGGCTGCTCAACACGTTGTGTAAGCTTACCCAGCACCCGAGCAGGCAGAACAGCATCGATTCCTGGTATGACTGAGGGAGAATGAATGTGCGAATGAGAGTGTGACTGGCTTCTCTTCACCATCTTTCTCTACCTCTACCTGTGGTGTAATGTATTGAGAAACACTACTCTCTCATTCTACTATGTTGAACCTTCTGGGAGTTGTTGTAAAAATCTCCCGCCATCCACAAACTGGGAAGCCAGCATAAGCATGGGTCTCCTTACTTGTAATTGATATACCATAATAAAGTACGTGAATGACCACCCTGACTTCGGTTAGGACCTAAGTACTAAAGGACAAGAATGCAACAGTGGCGACGAGGAAGAATCCAGTGTACGAAGAGGTATGTCACATTGAAGGAGAGTTAGTGTACCAACGACAGCCGGCCGTATCTAGCCTAGCATACCAGTTTAGGCCGGGCCAACGTCCAGACTCCAGTATTCGAGTAGCCTGAATTCAGCTGTATTTGTTGGGGACTACCGAAGTTCCATACCCTGTCAGGAAGGATGGCAGCAGCAAGGAGACCGACAATTCCCGAGTTTAACCCAGATAAGTTGGAATTATCTTGTTGGCTGGATCTATTTTCCATGAATTGTGAAGTAAATGAAGTAACAGAGGCGACAGCAAAAAGGGCTTTGTTGCTTTCTTCAGTTGGAGTAGAGACATTTTCCACGATCTGTAAGTTAACAGCACCGAAATTGCCGTCTGCAGTTCCATTTGATGACCTAGTAAATCAACTAAAGTCGCATTTTATAACAAAACCAAGTTATCATAGAGCATTGTGTGATTTCCTACAGAGGAAGAAGAAAAGTAGTGAGTCCGTGAAGGAATATTATGCAGAACTAAAATTGTTAGCTCAACAGTGTGAATTTAATAGTGATTTTGACCGAAGGTTGAAGGAACAATTATTGGTTGGTATTGATAATGAAGTATATTTTAAGGTTTTATTAGCTGATCCTTTTGAGTTTAAATCAATCTCCTCTCGTGAATTACTTGCCAAGGTTACCAATTTAGAAACTGCTTATGTTACTGAATGTAGTCCTACTTCAAGTTCTTTTATAGATAATAGGCCTAATTCTAGTGCAGACTCTAAAGGGAGAGGTAAAAGTGATTATTGTAAAGTTCAAAGTAAATGCATTCATTGTGGGCGCGATAACCATTTAGCTAATAATTGTAGATTTAAGAATGCTAAATGTTATTCCTGTGGCAAGGAAGGCCATGTTAGTACAGTGTGTCCCAATAAAAAGGCTAGAAATAAATCTAGGAATGTTAATACAGTGCATGATGTAGAGGAGTCTACTAGTAAGGATATTCCTGTTAATGAAAGTTTCCATGATTCTTATGATTTATTGAAACTTTTTGATGTTAATGTGAATTCTATTGATTTTGTCGATGATTATGAGGAACCATATAGAGAAATTTAAGGGTCCATTAGATGTTATAATGCCTAAACAAAGAGATGAGTGTTATGTTCATGAGTCTAAATTCAGAGTTGGCGATGCAGTATATGCCAAGAATTTTGGTAAAGGACCAGAATGGGTGGAAGCTAAGATTATCAAAGTTCTTGGTGAAAGAAATTATTTGGTTTCTGTAGAGGTTAATGGTATTTTGACTTGGAAGCGTCACCTTTCACAGTTATTTGAGAGAAAAATGTATAATACTAGAGTAACTGATGAACCGTCACTATTAGAAGATACAATGATTCCTTATGTTCCTGTAGTTTCTTCTCCCCGTAATGTACAAGGATTAGAAGAAACAAATAACACTATTCAGAACTCGGGTATGATTTGTAATCCCAATGTAGAAGTAGTAGGATCAGAGAACAGTAATTGTGATACTGGTGCCATTGTAAGAAAATCTACCAGAGTAAGTAAGAAACCTAGGAGACTCATTGAACAAATTTAAATTTTTGTCTGTTAACCTAAGGGGGGAGGAGTGTAATGTATTGAGAAACACTACTCTCTCATTCTACTATGTTGAACCTTCTGGGAGTTGTTGTAAAAATCTCCCGCCATCCACAAACTGGGAAGCCAGCATAAGCATGGGTCTCCTTACTTGTAATTGATATACCATAATAAAGTACGTGAATGACCACCCTGACTTCTTAGGACCTAAGTACTAAAGGACAAGAATGCAACATGTGGGCAGAGGGATACGGTCGTTACCACGCTGGAAGGGAGTCAGATGCAGGTAAGCTACTCGACCGAGCTCCATCCTATCCCTTTAATTAGGGATAGGAGTGTATATCCACCACTTTCTCCTACAAGGGGGAGGAAGTGGATGCCTACATGAGACAAACCCATGACTTTATATTTGCTCATGTACAGGAAAGAGTTCTTACAATGCTGGTACGAAGAGATACGCTTGCCTCTCTCTTAGTACTCGGCCCAGAGGTCTGACCATTGATCCTGCGGTGCACACCCGATCAATCGGACAGAGGCTTGGATCCTCCCTCGCTCTTACGACCAGGGAGGCATTCCAGGGATGGACGAACACCAGTCTGTTCATCTAAAAGACTCAGATTCCTCCCACCAAGAAGTGAGTCTTCCTATTGTTAAAGGACCGATGGTTTGTATTACGTATCGGAACAAATGACAATTTGTCGAAAATTGCATTTTTCCTAACTATACAAACCTGAGGTCCTTTACATATAGTCCCTCCTCATGCCACCCCTCACTCTGCGTATTTTGCATGGGCCAAAAGCAAAAGTGATTTGTTTACCTCCCGCGCGACGATCGGACAAGCAGTTAACTACCGTTCTCCCCTTGTTTGAAGCTTACGACCGTTCCAGCTGCCGCTAGCTACTTCCTATTATTAAAGGACCTCAGGTTTGTATAGTTAGGAAAAATGCAATTTTCGACAAATTGTCATATTAGTTACAAATTTGGTATATTACTCCAAGGAGTGTCTTACCTGCATTGATCGTTCGGTCCAGCATGTAACAGTCAACATTACTCTACCCGAATGGAATTAGTAAGATGAAAGTGGAGCCAGTCACTCCATAGTCATGCTCAATCATACTGTACAACAAGGCAAGATGCGATGCTGTCCAGTTAAGGAGCTGGGTAAGTTACACAACTTGTTGAGCAGCCACCACTGGCCCCAAGGAAAAGTGTCCAAGGGCCTGTGGGTAATATCCCAAACCAACAGAATATCCCAAACCGACAGGTTCTACAGAATGTGAGGGAACGGGCCAATGCCCCTGACCTCATGAATTCTTTGGATAAAGTGTACCATCATCGTCAGTAGCAGAGAAGTACATCTTCCTGGTTGTCTCTCGAAGCCATCATCATCAATGAAGTTGCTCAGAGAAGGGTTGGTAAATGACTTTAATCTGCCATCAAGAACTGATGGATTTTGATTCTTCGGTCCGAAGTTCAGAACGAAGTCGAGCGTAACCGGTCCCCATCCATTATTACATCATAAGAAAGACCATGTAGGTCTCCAACTCTTTGTCGATGCCAGGGCAAGCAGAAAGATGGTCTAGACTCTAGAGGGTCAGATCCCTGTCTGAGTACTCTCCAAGGGGGTCGAGTGGGGCACAGTCAGGCTCTGCAGCACGAAATTTCACGTCCCACTCAAGAGGTCTTGAGATCCCTGGGTGGGCAAGACCTCTCTTAAGTTCCATGAGTACTGATATCTCGAAGAAGATGAGATATCAATACCCTTCAGCTTCAAGACTAGGGCCAGTGCGGCTCTGTAGTCTTACAGCTGAGACGGGAGAGAGCTTCTCTAAGGAAGGGAGAGGATGAAATCCACGACCTGTTGAAGAGTGGCTCTGATTGGAGAGATACCTTGTCTACGACACCAACCACAGATGGCCCACTTTCCCTGATATCCTGCAGAGGGCTGTCTGAGGCATCCTAACATCTCTGTTTGCTTAGCGAGAAATAGTGTCACTTGCAAGAGATGATGATATCTCCCAGCCGTAAAGACACAGTGAAGATAAGCTATCGTTCGGCCTGTGGCTGGCACAGCAGTTCTGCCATGGGGGAATCTCTCTCAGTGTCTTGGAGAGAAGAGCCAGAAGGTTGGGAATCAAGAGTGCAACCAGAGTCCTCCAAAGATTCGGGGTGGTCAGTGTGCTGATCCCTGCTTGCATCAGGAAACAACAGGGGAAAGGTGTAAACTTCAAGGATGTCCCTTGGATCTTGGAACGTGTCCTCTGTAGCTGCCTATGGGTCTGGAACAACGGAAGAGAAGGTCTTTAGCTTCCTGTTGAGCCAGGTGGCGAGCAAGTCTATGACTGGGTGGCCCCAAAGGCTGAACAACCTTTCCGCCACGTCTTGGTGAAAAGACCGTTCAGTCCCTACCGCCTGATTCTGGCCGCTGAGCTTGTCTGACATTACATTCCTTTTGTCTGGAATGCATCTGGCTGACCGCTCTATCGAGTGTGCTGTTGCCCACTCTATCACCTGCACTGTCAAGATGAAGCTCCAGAGAGTTAAGTCTCTTGCTTGTTGCCTTGTGTCACTACTGTAGTATCGATCATCAACGCCACAGAGTGTCCTATCACACGTTCCCAAAACTCTTAGAGAACCAGGAAGGCTGCCTTGAGCTTCAGGACGTTGATTTGAAGGTGTTTGTCGTGAAGTTCTCGCACCTCTGCAGTCTGTAACTGCTATCGGTGAGCATCTCATCCTCGGTTGATGCATCCGACTCTTCAGGGATAACAGGCGATATATCACGATGAGCCACAACCGAGCAGGCATTTTGTATCTTCTCCATTCAACAATAGCCAATCCTCAACTTGACCTTTCCATTCTTTGTACTCTTCTTGTATCCTGCTAAACCTCAGACATTCCCTTCTCCATCTAGTCTCCCTTTGTTCACTGTCGGATCCAGGCATCTTTGATCAACCATGCTCTGCTACCAGTTTGAATTTTAGCATAGCCTAACTTTTTTTTTTTACACAAATGAATAATCTACCCACCTGTACGCATTCTCCAACTCCAGTATACTCCAGAAATCACCTTAGATCAACACCACAACAAGACTTACGACCCAAAAACTCCTACCAGACAGACAGCTCTCCCCTACCAACCTAACACCAAGCATGTCTCCCCTACTGCCCGTGTTATTGTTTGCATCCCACCGCTGCCGCCGCCATCTTGTCTATGACGTCACAATGCAACTTAAATACATCAACAGACACCTTCTAGAATCAACAATATGCTGCCCATATATAGGACACCCACCATATTTCAACAAGGCATAAAATACCAATAACAATTATACAACATATAATCACACTTATCTCTTTCTCCCTCCCCTCCGACTGTTTCTTAACCTAGTCCCCTCTTAATTTCCTTCATCCTCCAATTCCTTACCCTCTACATAATTTCTAATACATTCCCCTGAAACTCCTGCTTTAGTTAATACATCAGCCACTTGCTCCTTTCCTTTTATCCATCTCACCTCCTTTATTTCCCCCGATTCTATGGTTTCCCTTATTGCTGCAATATCTATTTTTAATCTCTTGCTACTTACACCAGTGCTCAATTTGATGGCGGTCATTAGTGTTTTACTATCAGTGTTAACCAAAGCTTCTAAATTTCTCCCTCCTACTACCTCTTCCAACAAATGCTTGAAATATATCAATCCTTCTATTGCTTCCCCAACACTCAGGGCTTCGACCTCAGTGGTGAATTTTGCCACTCTCCTGGATTTTCTAGACTTCCATCATATGGGGCTTCTCCTCTTCCCATCTGTCAAGGAAATAATATAACCCAGTTGAGTATGGCCATCTTCTATGTTTCCAAATGAAGCGTCTGCATAGGCTTCCCAATAAATCCTCTCTTCTTCCATCTCACTTGTTGTAACTTCGCCCATCATGCTCGTAGTTTTTCTAACAATTTTAATAAGCTGCTTCATATCCTGAGTTGTTCATTCTTTAAATGCTTTACTTAATTCGCTAACATCATATGATATTTCTGGCATGGTATGTAGTGATACCCAATTCAGCTACCCTACCACTGATCTATAATCCGTTAACTCCTTTTGTTCTAGCACTCTATTACCCGTATGTATTCTAGCCTCTGGTTCTCTTATAGAATTTATATACTGCCACTGATTAAGGGAAAATCTATTCTCCTTCTGCTCTATTACTACTCCTATATACTTAAACCTTTTACTCTCTTGTTCTCCTACTTGCTATTTCCCTTTCAATTTCCCAATAGTTTCCTTTAAGAATCCTTCAGTTCCTCCGTAGCAAAAATCATCTACGTGTGTACACAAAATGCCATTCAGTTTATTGTCTTTTTTCCAAAAGAATATATGTATTAGGTTCTAGTCTACTTCTCTCACCTTGAAGCTCCTTCACTAATTTCACCACTTTACAATACCATGCTTTTGCTGCGTCCTTGAGCCCATAGACGGTTTTCTTCAACTTCCATAATCCCCTCCAACCATCTTCCCTAGGTGGCTTTAAATACACTTCTCTTTGTATCTCGTCACCTTGTAAATATGCAGTTTTGACATCCAATGTATAACAATTCCAATTTTTCACCTTTATTATGGTTAGACAGAATTTAAAAATTTCAGCATTGAATGTGGGAGCGTCCTTTTCCCACTCTGCCATCTCTTCTTCAAACCCTCTAGCTACCAATCTTGCTTTACATATCCTTTCCCCCCCTTTTATCTTTTCAGTTACTATCCATCTTGTTGATATAGCTTTTTGTCCAACATCATTTACCTCCTCATATACCTGGTTATCTCTCCAACTTTGAAGTTCTTTTTCTTTGGCTTCCATTATGCTTCTATTTTCAAATCCCAGCAACACATCCTCTTCATCTTCAATTTTTTCTACCTGACTAGAATCCCTCTAGTTAACCCACCCATTATCACCTGATTGTGAGTCTTGAACATTGTACTTATCAGCCCATGCTTGGCTTGATCTTTTTCCTGCAAGACCTAATTTAGTCCATACTTCTACTTGTCCTGTATTACTGTTTATGCGTAGCTCTAACTCTATTTCCCTTTTTGAATTTTGGTATCTCTTCCATTAACTCGCCTTCTATTGACCCACTTTCCCCGGTATCTTCCACTGTTTCCTCTGCCACCTCTCTTTCTACAGTCTCTTCTGTGTCTGCATTCCTTCTCCCACCTACTATTATCTCCTCTCCTTCTTGCCAACCTACATTCCCTTCATTTGGACCATCTGATCTACCTTTCACACCATGGGATTTATCTATTCTAGCAGATATCTCTTCTGTATCTGGTGATCGTCGTTGAATCCTAGTCACATGTATCCTAGCTACTTCTCTTAAAGAATCCCCATGTTTGACTATTATTGTTTTCCCCGATACTCCCACTACCTAAGCAGGTCCTCTCCATTCATTTTTCATTTTCCCTCCTATAGAATACCTCATCTCCTACCACTGCTTCTTCAAATTTATGTTCTCTGATGTTTTTGTTTAACACTATTCTTATTTTATTACACGACTCATTTTTTATAAACACTTCTCTGGCCTTGTGCATTGCATTCATGCGTCCCTTACCATACCCTCTTCCATCCCTTTTTCTCTGCTTGCAGGATTTGAACTTTCTTCTCCCATTAGGTTAGGCAGTGAAGGGTGTATTACAAATACTAATTGGTTGGGAGAGAAACCTCCATTATTCATTAGGCAGTTCCTAGCACTCACTACCCATTTAAATGCTATGGACCAATCTATTTCCTCCTCCTCCATCGTCTTTCTTACACTTCCCTTGATCATACGTACGGTCTTTTCACATAATCTGTTGCTCCACGGAGATTCTGATGCTGTGGCTAATACTTTAATATTCCATCTTTCTGCCATCCCTCTTACTTTTTCATTTTGAAATTCTCCCCCATTGTCTGACAATATTTTGGAGGGCGCTCCAAATATAGCAAACAAACCAGCACTCAAAAAGTATCTTTATTATAGTTTCTGGTTTCTTATTTTTTATCCAACAGGCCTGACAATACCTCGTTGCCATATCCACTATTACCATGAACTTTCTCTGTTCTATCTCTCCCACATCCATCGCTACAACTTCATTAAACGTTTTACTCCAAGAAAAGCCTACTACTGGTTTGGCGGGGTTTCTTTTCTACCCTTTACAAACCTCACAATTTTCAATCAGTTCCGTTAATAACTTCATTTCCCTTTTTCTTTTCCAATTAACCCATTATTCCATTGTGCTTCCTCTGTTAGCTTCCATATTTTATCTTTATTTCCGTGACCAAACTGTAAATGTAATTTCTTCATTGTGTTCTTAATTTCCCTCAGATTCTTTCCCTTCCAACCCTCCAGTAATAATTCTTCTACCTTCCTCCTCCTTATATGACTCTTAAATGACCGTGTTCGTCTTCTGTTAACTCCACTTTCATTCCCCCTAATACTTTATTATGACACAATTTTCTTTCAAATTTAGGGTCATACCCATTTTGCTCATGGTTTGCTTACCTATCAGCCAGGGTATATCACCCTGCAGAATTTCTGTCTTCAAATAAAACTTTTTGTTTTTTAGTATCACAGGTATTTCTATTATTCCTTTGGACTTATAAGATGTCTCACCAAAGTTAAACATTTTATTAGACTCTGTCCTAGTGTCCCTCATTCTCCTCAACTCTTTCTGGCTCAAATCCATGACAATACGTGCTAGTCACAATTCCCTGCAAACTGTTGATTTACGCCCTGTGTCCAAAATTGCATCAACCACCTCCCACGACTCTTCCACTATTTTATTAACACTTCTCCTACATAAACCTCTTCTTCTTCTGTCCCAGTTTCTGTTTTCAGCTTATTTTCTTCTAGTTTTGTTTCAGTTTTCTTCCTATTATGAAAATTCTGAGGACAATCCCTAGCCCAATACCATTCCGAGCTGCATATTACACATACTGTTACCTTTCCTTCTTTGTTTATAGGATTTCTTCTACCCCTACCTCAGTTCCATCTTCCCCGATATCTCTGGTTTTCCCTCCCTCTCCAAGAACTGGCATTGCCTTCTGACGACCCCCACCATTCCCGTTCCTCTGTAGCCCCTAATCCCTCAAATAGTCTTTTCATTGTTTGCAACACTGTACTCTAACTTTTCTTGCCCACAAGCTGATAATACCATTTGTTTTTTATTTTCCGTGTGATTTGCTTGCTCTATTACATGATAACCCTTGACTTCCCCTTCCAACGCGCCTTTCCCCATTGGTCTTTCACACTCAGATGCTGCCTTCTCATATCTAATTAAATAGTCCGCCATCTTTTCACTAGATTCTCTTCTTATTAGAATGTATCTTTTTATTCTGCCATAATTCTCCATTAACGAGTCTTTTAGATAGGCTTTATCTAGTTTGTCTAGGATTATCTTTGGACCCTCTGTACCCGTAAGTTTATCTCTATCTAATCCTTCCACTAGTTCTTGGGCTTTCCCTTTTAAGCTCTTTCTCATTTCTATCGCCGGGTATTTAGTATCTTCTCCATACAACAATAGCCAATCTTCGACTTGACCTTTCCAATCTTTGTACTCTTCTTGTATCCCGCTAAACCTCGGACATTCCCTTCTCCATCCCTTTGTTCACTGTCGAATCCAGGCATCTTTGATCAACCACGCTCTGCTACCAGTTTGAATTTTAGCCTAGCCTAACTTTTTTTATTTACACAAAAGAATAATCTACCCACCAGTACGCATTCTCCAACTCCAGTATACTCCAGAAATCACTTTAGATCAACTCCACAACAAGACTTACGACCCAAAAACTCCTACCAGACAGAGCTCTCCCCTACCAACCAAACACCAAATGCACGTGTCTCCTACTGCCCCGTGTTATTGTTTGCATCCCACCGACGCCGCCGCCATCTTGTCTATGGCGTCACAACACAACTTAAATACATCAAAAGACACCTTCTAGAATCAACCATATGCTGCCCTATATATAGGACACCCACTATATTTCAACAAGGCATAAAATACCAATAACAATTATACAACATATAATCAACAGGAACCGCCTCACTACCTACCTGAACATGCTGGTACTAGAGTTCGAGGAGAACTCTTTTCTATCAGCATGCACAGGTACCACGTCCTCTGCTTGGGCTTGAAATCAGATTTCTCGTGATTTATCCAGGTCTTCAGATCCCAGTAAAACTCGAGGAGTCGATTCCTGTCCTGTAAAAACCCGCGAATGGGAGTTCACTAGGACCACCCAATTGTCCAGATACCTCAAAAGACATATCCCGTGTGAATGTGCCCAAGCCAAGACCAGGTCGAACACTCTCGTGAACACCTAGTGAGTGGTAGAGAGTCCGAAACAGTGTGTTCTGAATTGGTAGACCATCTCTGTGAAGACGAAGTGGAGGTACTTGCAGGAGGACTTGTGGATGGGTATATCTGGAAATACTCATCCTTCAAGTCCACCATCAGCATGAAGTCGTTCTCCCTGTTAGAGGTGAACCTTGTTCATTTGGTCTCTATCTTGAACCAAGTCTGACTAAGAAACTGTTCAGGAGGAAAAGTCTATGACTTGTCTCCATCCCCCCAAGGTCTTCTCTACGAGAAGACCTGGCTGTAGAATCCTGGGTATCAGTCAGACACGACTTCTACAGCGTCTATGCTCAGTGTCTTCTTATACTTCTATTGCAGCTTGAGGAAGTAGAGGGAATATGAAAGAGTATCATCGGATGCTCTCGTTCCCTCTAACAGTGCTGCTGTCAGGGGGAATGAGCCTCATCCTTGTGTCAATCAGCAGCGACATGGCTAGCAGCATCTTGGCTGCCAGAGCCGTGGCCACCAGCAATGCAGCTAGTAGCTTGGCGAGGACACGTATCATCTTCACGACACATTCCAGCCTTCTTCGAGGCCGAAACCTCGAGTAAAGATGGACGAACAGGTGACCTCCTGTTATTCTCCAGGTGTCTTCCTCTGAGGAACAGTGACATCGACCTTGGCCCCTGTAAAAGAACCAAGTTTGGTCTTCACAGGTGGGTCCAAGCCATGGCTCGGCCCCTGCTCTCGCCCCATGTCACTGCCATGGCGAAGAGAGACTCCCTTCCTTGACTGTGGATGTACGTCCTCCCTTAGGTGGTCATACATTTGGAGAGACTCACGAACGAGGTTCCGACATGGTCCCTGTCCCTTGAACAGCGTCCTTGAGAACAGAGGCTGGAGAACGAACCTTGGTTCGATCTCCAGAGGCTCCCCGAGACCCTGGTCCCTGGGGACAACATCTCGGTTCCGACTTCCGAAGAAGCGGGAGAGCCAGCGCGAGAAAGCCCTGTGCTTGATTATCGTAGCATCCACCTGTTTTTGATAAGAGAGATTGGAATCCATTAGGGGTCCGTTCATAAAAGCCATTACCGACTCCGAGCCAAGTTGTTCGCTGATGCCAGGTAGGAAAGCCCTACCTCCAGACAGGTACAGTCTCCTGAACACTGAGTCTTCCTCTGGGACAATGGCCCCCAGAGGAAGCAGCAGACTCTAGCCACAGTGAAGGATCACAAGTCTAGCCAGGAGACTGCCTGCAGAGCTGCCATTACGGTAGTCTCCAGTGTCACTGCTTCCTGTTGAGAGAGACATTCTCTCGCTCATCAGGTAATGCAGCGACAGACCGGTACCCAGGTAAACCAGGTCCAGGTTACCTGGTTGTTGATATAGGCTTCTCCGATTGCATGTGTTAGCTGGACTGGTAGCAGCGCTGGATGTAGCAGCACCTCTGCCAGTAGTAGCACTGGTAGCATGGTAGCAGTGCCCTTGCTGGCAGCAGCGCTGATGGAAGCAGCACCTCTGCTAGCAGCAGCGCTGGTGGGAGCAGTGCCCCTGCTAGCAGCAGCACTGCTCCCTGTCTGGCTAGATTGTGCACCAACTTTACCCCTCTGGCAGGTAGAGGAGGGGGAAGTAGCTTGACCTAATAATTGGACTTAAGTGAATTCTCTTGCCTAGGGACGAGGACATTCATCTGTTCTAATAAACTTTTGGCCAGGCCTGACCACGGCAGCCCCATCGAGACCTTGGGTTCCCTCTTGGGTGCCCACAAGGCTTCAAGTCAGTAGAGGAGGCCGTGGTCATTCCCCCAAGATCGTTATGCTGATGTATCAGCATTACAATCTCTAAAAAAAAGTTCTCGGAATCTCGGGTGTCTGAGTCTCTGGGTAGAGGATCTTCGAGTCCTTCAAGAGACTGGTCCTCCCGATCAACTCTCCCCTGAGGGAGAACCTCACCAGATCCCTTAGATTCTTCCTCAACGACGCGGGCATATAACCGGTGGGGGATTCACTGTAATTTCATTGCAGTAATTACATCGTGGTAATTTCATCGCATGGTAATTACATCTCATAAATTTTTACCGCATTGTAATTACATCGTAGTAGATCACATCGTCGGTGATTTCATCATAAGGTTTCTTTTACTGCAAAAAATAAAGCATGGTTTACTTTAAAAGTAAAATTATATATTTAGTGTTGGGTTTTTAACTCAGTTAATCAGTCTAAGAAAAAAAGAGAGGATAATAAAGCGACACTTTTTAAAAAGCTTTTTTTTATTAATTATTTTCAAACAAATACATATAGTGCATATATTAAAAAAATATTTCAAGAACAAAAATTATCAAAACAACTCCATAGCACATGATCAAAGTGAGGGGGTTGACGTACTAAGGGATGATTTGGCCTTCCAATCCACGTCTCCTCAACGTAATCTAAGACAGGCTGGACTTCCTCAGGGAAATCATTATTGTCAATTAAATATTGAAAAGTGCTAACCACATCGGAGACAGGAACAAATGCAATGGCTGCAATCATAAGCATTTTTAATGCAAATTCAGCATCACTTTCGTACAACTGTCGCAGACCATTTGATTGAATGGATCGAAATAAACATTGTGAGAAGTGAAAAAAGCAACCTTTTTTATCTGAATTAGGAAAAAATGCTCTAAAAGCATTAATCGCTGCACGTTCAAAATCAGTCATAATTATGCTTGGTGATAAGGTTGGCTCTAAAACTTTTAGTTTTGACAAAAGCTTATTGTAACTATCTTCAGTTTTGTTACTCATTAAACCAAAAACAAGAGGCAAAACGTCACCTCTCATGATACCATGTATTGTGTATAGTTGTTTAAATAGAGGCGGTACTGTTTTGAAAGTCCCATCTGCATACCAATTGCCTGCACTAGATAATACCTGACGATTTCTCCGGGTCGAAAGCAAAATAATCCAGTCTGATCCATCACCACTGTCGAACAGAAGGAATGGCTGATTTGAATGTGTTATCCTATATTGCGGAGGAATGCTTAACTGCAGTAAACATTCCGGATATGCAGGAATTTGTGCTGCGGTATTTCTAGCATTTCGTATATTTCTTTTTACGTACTACTTGGGAAAAGTCAACAAGCAGGTCATTTGCTAGTTAGATAGTTAGATACTTTGATCTCATCAACAACTCTAACAGTAAATACTTGGACGTTTTACAGAAAAACAAGTGAATTATATTTTATTATTCATTTATTTTTTTGCGGTGAAATAAACCTTACGATGAAATCATTGACAATATGATCTATTACAATGTAATTACAATGCAGAGAAAATGTATGAGATGTAATTACCATGTGATGAAATTACCACAATGTAATTACTGCAATGAACATAGGACATCGAGGTTAACTCCTGAGGAGTGCACTCCAAAGGATTCCTACTATTCGCCTCGCCTTTCCCAGTGTAGTACAAGGAAGTAGAGGGCATAGGAGAGGAGGATCGGATGCTCTCAATTCTAGCAGCACTGTTGCTGGGGAGTGAGCCACGCCCTTGCACCAATGGAGATGGGCGTGGGTCTAGGAGAGTGCAATCGCCTAAATGAAACACTTTCCCAAGAAAAATGCAGTGGTACTCGCCATGCTAGGAGCAGCGCCTCTGCCAGCAGAGATGTGGCTCCCTGCCTGGCGAGGCTGTGCATAATTTTCACGACGCACCCCAGCCCTCTTCGAGGTCGAAAACCTTGTGTGAAGAGGGCTGTAAGGGGACCTCCTCTTAACTTCTCCAGATGCCTTGCTCTGAAGAACAGCGACATCGATCCTGGCTCTTGAAGAAGAACTGAGCTTGGTCTTCACTGGTGGGTCCGAGCCATGGCTCGGTCCCTACTCTCGCCCTATGCCACTGCCATGGTGAGGAGAGAACTCCCCTTCCTTTACTGTGGATGTACATCCTCGGAGATTCTTGTGAACGAGATTCCGACACGGTCCCTGTCCCTTGAGCAACGCCCTTGGGAACAGAGGCTGGAGATTGAACCTTGGTTCATGCTCCGGCAGCTCCCAAGACCCTGGTCCCTGGGTACAGTGTCTCGGGCCCCACTTCCAAAGAAGCGGGAGAGCCAGTGAGAGAGCCAACTGCTTCCTCCCTGAAGGGAGAGGGCAGACTGTAAGAAGTCTTGAAGCAAGGCTTCTTCGGGGGTGGAGAAGCTACCTTCCCCTTCAAATGCTCTGAAGCTTCTGAAGGGAGAGGTGAGAAGGCAGCAGGTGATGACGATAATGATGAGGACAAAGATGAAGTCGAAGACAACAGCATTCCTTAGATTCTTCATCTTCTTTGGCTTCCTCTTCAACAGCTTCCACAGTAGAGTTGTCAGGAGCCCCCAAGGGGTGGCAGACAACTCATCAGGTCCAGAGGCTGGTGCATGGGCAGGTCCAGGGACGGGAGCAGGAGCAGGTGTAGGTACAGAGGCAGGAACAAGTGGGAACGTCCGGAGGCCTCGGGACAGGTAACAGTGCCACATCATAACCAGAAGGGCAGGCACTACAGGGATAGAAACTAGGAAGTGATAGGCTGTAGAAGTTGTCTGGCCCCATTACTACTGTAAGCAATACATTTGTCGGGTGACAAGACCAGACCAGGTGCTCTATTCAGGTGTAACACTGGATCGATAGCCATCCCATAAAATCCACACTAGTTCTAAGTCTGACACCTCACCTGCAAAAGTATAAGTTCAGAAATTAATAAAAGGGGTTCCCCCCTGGTGCAAAGGTATACTTTGGAGTGAGGGGAGGACCCTAAAGGAGCAATACCCAGGTCTGGGACCTCAGCCCCCCTTCTTCTTCCCTCTCCAACTCGGAAGGGGAAGAAGATGATGAAGCTTCTCCCCGAGGGGCAACAGCGTGTACGGGATGATTGCCAGGAGAGCAGTAAATAAAAAGGAAGAGGAGGTTAGTATCTTGATGTGGTGGGAGGTGTCTTGCCCTCATCACAGGTCTTCCAATGTTTTCCTCCTCCCAGCAAACTTCCCCCACTGTGTCATAGACCAAACAGAGCACTCCGAGCACTAATAAATGTTACACTCGCGCCCCTGGCATGATGGGCAAAGGGCATGTAGATCGATCTATTGGGGCACGGAATTTGCCGCACCTCCTACCCTCATCCTGGGGCAGGGTACAAGGCTCTTGCGATTCATGGGTTTGCATGATTCCATATATCATAAACACATCATCACAACAATAATCATAACTTATAAAGAAGTTACATTTCATGGGTTTGCATGGTTCAGTATATCACAAACACATTATCACAACAACAATCATAACTTATAGTAAGAAATAACAAAGAAAAATCCCACCGGGATTGAAAGTAAATGGCAGTAAAACAGTCAGACAGACTGAGCGGTGGAGAACGCATCTATCCACAACGACGGCCGAAAGCAAATTGGAATATTTATGTCCGGTCGGAGGGACTACCAACAACTGGACCAGTAGCTAATTGCCTAACCACCCTGTGACCAGACTGGTAATTAACTATCTAACCGCCTTGTTAAAGAATTCAGCGGCTGTGTCCAGACTACGCCTTAAGTAACACTTATAGTAGAAGACCAAGGGTTTGTATATTACGTAGGAACAAAAACACTATAGTATGTGATAGAAGTTCAACTTGATTTTGTTAGCATTCTCTACGAACCTGTCGTATTTTAATTGCAATTTATGGTCGTTTTATAAGCGATAACAGTAAAATGAGTGATCATGATTACACTAAGTCGTCTTCAATTGATAATGAAGGTATGTGTTAGTGTCTGAGCCTTTGAATGGCCATAACAAGAATGAGAAAAGGTGACTGGAAGAAACATGTCTCAAAAAAGATGTGTAATGGTGGTAAGGAATACATCAGTTGTTTTACAGGGAAAAAATGAAAGCTAGAAAAGTTGGTCCTCCTTGTAATGATGGATGTTTGCAAAAAGTAGGAAGTGATTGTATTAGTGAAATATTTAAAAATTATTAAGCCTCAGAGTCTTAGGACAAAGAGACTGCCTATTACTTCAGTGCCAGTGAAAAGGTGTCTTAAGCCTTTAAAGGAAAAGGCCCCTGTAACATCACTAACAGTTTTATGTAAAGTAGTGCATGGGGATGTATTGTATGATGTTTGTAAAAAAAGGTTTTCTTAGTGTCTTCAGTGAGAGAGAGATGAGGGTTAGAAATGTACTGAAGACAATAACCTTTGATGGCTCTCCTAGAGGAAGGCACCAACCAAAGATCACAGGGAGGGAGCTCGAATGTGTTAGGAAGCACATCAGTACATTGCCAACTGTCTCGTTACATTATGCGAGAAGTAAGGCACCAGAGAAGAAGTGCAGGCAGTCCTGGTTATCAGCAGGGTGCTGATAAGTGGAAACCGCCATTAACTGAAACTTGGCTATTTATGATTGCTTATGGCAGTGAGATTCGGTTACTGGCACCTCTGTTAAACATGTTTTGGCGCTATAACTCTATTATCAGCATCTTATGGTGTTATAACTCTAGTATCAGCATCTTATGGCGCCAATAACCAAAACTCGGCCCATTATGGTGCCATAAATTGCCGATTAACCGAGTCCGTTGATAACCATGGACTGCCTGTAGAGGATAAGAGGGGTCCTTAACTGAGCACCAGAGGTGAGGGGAATTGCTTCTTATATCCTTAATTCTGGCCAAGTAAAATTTTCAAGCTGTTGCTGGGCACAAAGTTCTCTCTCTTGATCCGGTGGGCTGAGGATATCGATCAAGGTTTTGATCATGAATGAGTGAGGCAAGGGATCAGATGGAGTTTCATTTTTGGCTAAGGAACCCAGAGTTAATAAACATACCACATTTCCTTGGGTAAAACCCAAATTCTTGTCAAAAGCTTGAATTTTGCTTACTCTTTTGGCTGTAGCCAAGGTTACTAAAACATGTCTTCCTTGTTAATTCCATAAATGATGAGGATTGAAAAGGTTGGAAAAGGGGCCCCAAAATCCATTTAAGAACAATATCCAAATTCCAAGGTGTAGTTGTCTTCTATAGCTTGGAAGTCTCAAAAGACTTAACTTGATTGCTGAAATCTATATTGGAGGATAAGTGTAGTCCCCAATGTTTAAAGACAAAGTTTAGCAAAGCCCTGTAGCCTTTTATGGTTGAAGTGGCTAAATGTCACAATGTCCTTAAAAACAGTGAAAAATTAGTTATTTGAGCTATAGTGGTAGAAGTAGATGAGACGTCATGCCTTCTACAACAGCTGCGGTAGACTGCCCACTTCAACTGATAGACATTAGAGGAAGACTAGAGCCTACAATTTTGCAATCACCTCTGCAGCTGGTCTTGAAAAGCCTTTTACTCTGACAAGCTTCCTGACAGTCTGAAGCCTCTCAGAGCAAGAGTGGACAGTCCTTGATGAAACCGATGATAGTGCGGTTGCTTGAGTAGACTTCATTACTGTGGCAGGAGTGTGACTGAAACTTGTTTACAACATCCCTCATCAAGCTGAATGATGGGAATGCATAAACGTTGAGATTCGACCAGTCCTGCGTCATCGCATCTATTCCCCATGCTAGAGGGTCCAGGGCAGGTGAGCAATAAAGATTGAACTGAAAATAGAATAGGCCAAAGGCCAAGCACTGGGACCTACGAAGTCATTCAGCACTTGAAGGGAAATTGAGAGTAAGTAGATTTGAAAGGTCTAACAGGAGGAAAACCTTGCAGTTGCACTATGAATCAATTGTTAGAAGGTGGAGAGTAAGATGGAAGAAAGAATATGAAAGAGGGTATATACAGTAAAAGGAACGAAAAGGGTTGCAGCTAAGACCCAAATCATGCTGCACTGATGGCACTAACCCCCTACAGGGAGTGTGTGATAAAGAGGAAGCCTGTGGTTTTTCGACATCGCAAACAGGTCTATCAACAGTTTTAACCAACGTCTCCACAGGTTGGTGCAAATCTGTGGATTCAGTCTCAACTCGTTGGTAGAACCTGTTTGCAGCAACTTGGTTTGTCTGCTAGGACGTTTAACCACCTTTGAATATACCTTGTGACAATCTTTGTCTGATTGTTTCGAGCCCAAAGGAGAAGATCCCTGGCCGTCTCGTAGAGAGAGAGAAGGAACATGTCCCTTCCTGATTCCTTATATATGTTAGGGCTGTGGTATTGTCCGAATGAACAATAACTGTGTTGTAGCACGTCACTGCTGCAAAGTGCTGAAGGGCCAGATGTACTGCCTTGAGCTCTTTCACAGTATTATGAAGATTCTTGTCTGTTGGAGATCAAGTCCCTGATACTTCCACATTTTCCAGAATCGCACCCAACCCCAGATCCAATGCATCTGAGAATAGTGTGCAATTGGGGCTCAGAGGAAATAGAGATTTCCCTCCTGCAAATCTTCCTTCTACAAGACACCACTTGAGGTCTCCTTTGATCTCCGGAGTAATTGGAAAAACAAATGAGTTCGGATGAAATTTCCTTAACCAACTTGCTTTGAGGAAGAAGTGAAGTGGTCTCAAATGTAGTAATCCTAAGGCCACAAACTTCTCAATCGTTGAAAGAGTGCCTAGAAGGCTCATCCATTCATTGGCAAGAGAGGGCCCTTTTGTCTAATGGAAAAACCCCAAAACTCCAAGATTTTATCTTCATGTCCAAAAACTATAAGAATTGACTGATTCGCAACTAAATTAAGCCAACTGAAGAGTCTGCTGTAGGTCCTCCATGCATTTTGCTTTTGATGGAGAGGAAAGTAGCCAGTCATCTAAATGCAGGCAGTCCCCAGTTATTGGTGGGATTCATCTCCTACAACTTGATAAGCAAAAATTGCAGATAAATGAAATTTGGCGATTTTCGGCACAATAACCAGATTTTGACGCTGATAACCAGTTAATGGCGACTCTGCTAGGTATGTAACAGTGCCAACACACTATTATCAGCAACGATAGCCAGAATTCGGCGCATTATGGCACGAAAAATTGCCGATTTTCGATGCTAGACAAACGTCATAAAACTGGACCTGATCACAGATAACCAGGGAATGCCTGTGTAGACAAATGTTGATTCCTGAGAGGGTTAACCATTTTGCAAGGGAAACCAGAACCCTGGTCAACACTTGTGGGCCTGTGGAGAGGCCGAAACAAAGGGCTTGAAACTGAAAGACCCTGCCCTGGAACACAAAGCCTGAGAAATTTCTTGGATTCCTGATGAATGGGAATATGGAAATATGCGTCCTGCATATCTATTGTTGCTATCCAACCCCACTGATGGATGGCAGATAGGAAATTCGGGGCACTGACATCCACGACAGGTCTCCAACTCCCAGGTGACTTGAGGACAAGGAAAAGATTGTTGTAAAATCTCTTGGTGCTTGTCTTTGACTATCTTCACCGCTCCCTTCCTCAGAGGGGACTCGATCTCTTCTAAGAGGACTGTAAACCTCTCCAAGCCTACAGAGTAGACTTCCAAACTAATTGGAGAGGACATTAAGGGAGGATTCTCCCTGAATGCGATAGCATATCCCTCTTTGAGAACTTTCAAAACTTTCAAAAGTGATTTAATCTGACCCCCACCTGAGCATGGAGGACGGGAACCTCAATTACAGGGAGAAAGCTTATTAAGCGTCTTCTTGGTTGGTCGGGTTGCACCAGCATAGTTGATACTTGCCTCTGCTACCATGAAAAGACTGCTGTGGCAGAGGAGCGGTCATTCTAGGGGCAAATGAAACTGAAAGATTCCTTGAGTTGCTTAGAAGCCACCAAAAGGTCCTGAGTGGTCTTATGAAGTTCCACTATGATATGCTCTATGGTAGCCCAAGGAAACAGGCTGCTCTCTCTCTCTTCAGGATTCCAGCAGCAAAAAAGGAAGCTACTTCTTGAGAGACATCTTGAATTGCCTTATCAGCACAGGAGAGCACACCTAACCAGTCAGCCAAAACGTTAGTTTGCAGGGAGGCACAATCCTCACTTTTCTTTGCTCATGTGCCCATTGTCCAGTCTAAAAAGCTAAACATTTCTAGGACTTTAAACATATTCTTAAATAGGTGTTTCAACTCTGATGAGGTGAACAAAAACTTTTGGAAGCTAAAGCAGATCATCTGAATGAATCGGTCAACCTGAGACGTTGCCTTGGGAGGAAGCAGCCACTCCCAATGACGGAGCTTCTCAAGTTTCATAAAACAGGTATCTTCTCTTGGATAAATGAGAAGGAGGTGCACTAAAAACTGCCTTCCCTGCATCCCTTTTCTCTGAAAACCAATTCTCAATACCTGACAGGGCTTTCTTGGATGAGGATGAGAGTACTGTTCTAGGTAAATCAGAGGCTTCTGCAGGCTGTCTCATCAAAAAAAGCCAATCCTGGAGACGAAGGAGTTGCTGGAGAGAAAAAAGTCATGAAGCAATGAAGGAAAAATTGTGATAGATGCAATAGGTGGACAAAGGTTGATCCTGTTTAACCTCTCCTCTTCAACTGAAATCAGAGAATTAGCTACATCTGGAGATTCTCTGCTGGCCGACTTTTTCTGAAGTAAGTCGAGGATACAATAGACATCCCCATATTCGGGGGGGATGGGTACCACAACCCCCTGTGAATAGCTAAAATCCACAAATACTTAAAACCCCTCTAAAAATGCTTAGACTGCCTATCTTGATAGTTAAAACACAAAAAAATCTAAAAATGCTTATACCTGAGCGTTTTAATAGTTTATACAAAAAGTGCATTTAGTCACAAAAATATGAAAATACAGTACTATGTATAATTTGTTCATATTTTTCAGTAAAAAATACCACGAATAGGCAAATTTTCTGTGAAATATTGGGGTATTTATGGTCCATAGAAAAATCAGCGAATGGGAGAATATGGGAATAGAAGGGGTTGACTGTACTGTCGAGTTGACGACGGACAGGATCCAACGAAGGATCCTGGACCGAAGGAAGGTACATGCAACTAACGCCTGTCTGATGATGAAGATCCGAATGAAAAGTTGACTCTCGCCTGAGCTGGAGAATGCACCTGTACTGATGAATTCTTGAGCACTGAATGCTTAGGTACAGCAACCGTTACACTTTCCAGGAAATCGGTTCCCACAGACCTCTCGGCTTTTGTCAGATGCCTGGATCCCTTGAATCCCACCAAACACTTGCATCTGTAAGATCCCAATGTATGTCTGGATCCTTGTGAATCCACAGGTAATCTGGATCCATCCGATTTCACTTGGAACATGAACCCTTTGGATTCCACTGGTTTGGATCTTCCTGACCCCAAAACAAATTTGGATCCATTGGATCCCACAGAACACTTGGATCCCTCTGGTTCCAGCAAAAGATTCTTGGAGGCCAGTTTGGGTACTGCAGAAGAACAATCCGACCTAGAAATCACAGTTGAAGCACAGTTGGGAATGGTCCAAAAACTACACGAAGGTTCAGGACTCCAATGTCGATCCTTAGATTGCTTACACGGAAGAGGAGAGTGACGATCAGCTACAGAAACTGGCCTTTTCAGTGGCCTAGAAGATCTCTTGAATCACCAACTACTTCCCTTACTTGCACTAGATTCATAATCACTCAATGAGAGCACATGAACACTGAGTTGGACGCCTTTCCATTGGCTGTACACCAAGACCTGGTATCCATGAAAAACAGGTTCGGTTGAGGGAGCAACTACCCGTGGGCAAACCCCACCAACCTCCCTTGGATCTCCGGTTAGCCTCCTTCCAGGTTTAGGGGAGTCTGACAGTGACCGTAGTCCGAGAGCACTGGTGGGATGAGTATCCACCTCCTCTACTGCACTTGCACCGATTTTATTCATAAGACTTTTAATAGAAGTCCCAATTTTGGCAACAGTACTGACTGATAAATTGATTTTATGATCCACCCTAGCTTCTAAACTGGTCATGGTATTGGGATCAGAAAGTTGGAGCTAGGTAAAGAAGTTACAGGAAAAGTAGGAGGACTGTTAATAGGTGAGGAAGCCATCAAACATATCAAGGGAGCAGGAATAAAAGGAGACCTCTAGCTAGAAGACACTTTTTCTTCAGACTCAAGTCTAGAATTACATCCATACATGCTTATTTCCAATTTTAGCACTTATTTCCATCTCAATATGTAATTATCAAAACTTGTGCATCATTGTCGCTTACTGTCTTTCATGTTCTCTGTCGTTGCATGCGAACACCCTATGTAGAAGAGGACTTTTTAACCATTTTCATGCGATATTTTATGAGTGTTTCCTTTAGTATCAACTGTAAAGGGCTGTGCACACCTAACTATAAAGGATTGTGCACATCTCCTGTAAACTTATTAAGGTTAAAATATATGGGTGACAATTTGTCAATTACCTAGTTAACTATAAGTTAGAAGTTTATGGCTTTAGGATGAGTTTCCATAATCATTTTAGACCTGTGCTACCTTCGCCTGACATGCAAGGAAAGAGGGCGAAGGAGAGATCCCTCCTTAAAGAGAGAATGCCATAAGTTAAGATTACCATTAGAGAGAAACAAGGACAAAGGGGAGACTACCAAGGGAACCGTCGAAAGCAAAAAAAACCTCTGACGACGCTCGGCAACGTTCCTCCAAAAACAAGTCTGCATCGCATGACAGCCAAAAGCAAAGTGGAATGTTTACATCTGGGCAAGCAGGTAGTCCCACCTAACGAACAGTTGTTACTATCTAATCACCTTGTTCAAGAGTTTAACGGCTGTGTTCTAGCTTGGCCACAGGTAATTCCTAATGTAAAGGACCGATGGTTTATATATTGCGTAGAAACAAATACGAGTAGGTATGTATTATTTTACTTTTAACCATTATTGAAATTTTGACCTTAAAAGAAAATTGTTCTATGTTTTCATGTGCATTTTGAACATTTCTGGCATTTATTTAATTAGCATATCAATACTTTGGTAATGGACCCCACCTCTTTATCCACAATTTGGGGGCCCACAGTGAGGATTTGGGATTTCTGGGTCGGGGAAAAACACAAAATGAGTGAAATCGGATGTTACTCATACTAAGAGGTAGTTCTCTTTCAGATTAAGCTAAGGTTAAGCTTGATTGGTTAGGTTGCCACTTTATTAATATTCATTTCCAGTGCCCTAAGTTAGGTTAGTGCCCTAAGTTAGGTTAGGTGTAAATCCCGGGGTTTTCACCCTTATGACTAGTCATGTATACCAAGAGACAGAAGGATCTTGTTCCAGAAAATCAGAAAGTGGAAAAAAGGTCTTGGAAAAGACAAGAATGCATGGAAAGTGATGGAACAAAAAAGTAAGATAGAAAATGTATAATAAAAGATTATACAATCAAAAGAAAATGAATAAAGGGACTTAGAAGAAAAGACCCTAGAAAATATCAAGCAAAATCCAAAACTATTTTACTCATATGCAAAAAGGACAAATAAAAGAGGAGTAGAAATAGACCTTATAAGAAATGAAGGGCGATTAACGAAAGAAAAAAAGGAAATATGCAACATATTAGCAGAAAGATATGAGAGAGAATTTACCCCTAGAACTGATAATGAAGATAATGATACAGAAATAAGAGATGAAAATCATGAATATTTATTGGACATAGATATTAATGAAGCCGGTATTGTGCAGGTTATTATTGAAATTATAAATGGATCAGCAGCCGGACCAGATGGTGTCCCTGCCATTTTGTTAAAGAAAGTAATTCATTTTATCACAAAGCCGCTCGCAATGTTATTAAGACAAAGTGTAGATACAGGCAAGATTTATGATGAACATAAATTAGCCTATATTACCCCTATTTTCAAAAGTGGACCAAGACTAGAGGCAAGTAATTTTAGGCCTGTGAGTCTAACATCACATATTATGAAAGTGTATGAAAGGGTAATGAAGAAAAATATAATCAAACATTTAACGTAAAATAATTTGTTTAGTATAGGACAACATGGTTTTGTACCTGGAAAAAGTACATAAACCCAACTGTTAGTCCACCTTGAGAACATATATAAAAAATATGATAAATGAAAAATAAACAGATGTGGTTTACCTAGACTTTGCAAAAGCTTTTGACAAGGTAGACCATAATATATTAGTGAAAAAATTAGAAAACATAATATTGTGGACAACGTAGGAAGATGGATAAAAGAATTTTTACAAAACAGAAAATAGATAGTGATTTGAAACAATGAGAAATCAGATGCAGCTAAGGTAATATCCGGTGTGCCACAAGCTACAGTGTTAGCTGCAAATGCTGTTTGTTATTATGATTGCAGACATAGACAGTAATGTTAAGAACTCGGTAGTGAGTAGTTTTGCCAATGACAAGAATAAGTAGAGAAATTATTTGTGATGAAGTTAGGCACTCGCTGCAATGAGCCCTAAACAAAATATATGTATGGGCAGTGGTAAATAGGATGGTAATTAACTCTGATAAATTTGAATAAATAAATTATGGAGATAAAGGAATGCTATATGCATATAGGGGACCTAATAATGAGACAATCACAAATAAGGAAGCAGTTAATGACCTTGGTGTGATGTTGGATAGCAAAATGTTATGCAATCATCAAATAGCAATGCTATATTGGCAAAATGAAAAGCAAAAATGGGAATGTTGTTACGGCACTTCAAACCAAGAAAAGCCGAACACATGATTATGATTTATAAAACGTATGTATGTAGTCCACTTGAATATTGCAATATGATATAGCACCCACACTACCAAAAGGATATTACACAAATAGAGAGTGTACAAAGGTCCTTTATAGCTAGAATAGAAGAAGTTAAGGACCTTGACTACTGGGAAAGACTACAATTTTTAAAATTATATAGTCTAGAAAGAAGAGAATGCTACATGATAATACAGGCATGGAAACTGATAGAAGGAATTACCAAAAACATCATGGAGCTAAAAAATATCAGATAGAGCCAGCAGAGGTAGCTTAATAGTGCCCAAAATTAATACATATCAGGAAAACTAAGGAAAGCACACAGGACATTAATCTACTACGCACCAGCATCGATAAGGCAGCGTCTATGCAGTGCGTTGCCAGCTCATCTGAGGAACATATCAGGAGTGAGCATAGATGTGTTTAAGAATAAGCTCAACAAATATCTAAGCTGCACCCCAGACCATCCAAGATTGGAAGATGCAAAATATAACGGAAGAAGCACGAGCAATTCTCTGGTGGACATTAGAGATGCCTCACACCAAGGGACCTGGGGCAATGCGAACGAGCTGTAAGGTCTGTAAGGTAAGGTAAGAAGGACCAGGCCCCTAAGTTTGGTTGGAGAGGGGAGAGTGATCCTTGGGGTAGATAAGTGAGGATGTAGGCCCTATGTGTGGTCAGGCGAGGGGTCGGGGACTATGTAAGGACCAAATATCCTATGTCAGGTTTAATGGGGGAGTTCTGAGAAGAAGGCCTTTCCCAGGATAAGTAGGGCTTAATACCTTAGGTGAAGTTAGCTTAAATTGATCCTTGTAGTTTATCTAGGTAGGTGTAAAACGTACGTACGTAGTCCACTTGAATATTGCAATATGATATGGTACCCACGCTACCAAAAGGATATTACACAAATAGAGTCTACAAAGATCCTTTAAAGCTAGAGGACCTTGACTACTGAGAAAGACTACAATTTTTAAAATTATATACTAGTCTAGAAAGGAGAAGAGAACGCTACATGAAAATACAGGCATGGAAACTGATAGAAGGAATTACCAAAAACATCAAGGAGCTAAAAATATCAGAAAGAGCAAGCAGAGGTAGATTAATAGTGCCCAAAACTATACCAGGAAAAATAAGGAAAGCACGCAGGACATTAATCCACTATGCACCAGCATCGATAATGCAACGCCTATTCAATGCATTGCCAGCTCATCTGAGGAACATATGTTTAAGAATAAGCTCGACAATATCTAAGCTGCATCCCAGACCATCCAAGATTGGAAGATGCCAAATAGGTCTACCCGACGATGCATTAGCAATTCTCTGGTAGACAGAGGTGCCTCACAATTAGGTACCTGGGGCAACCTGAAAGAGCTGTAAGGTCTGTAAGGTAAGGTAAGGACCAGGCCCCTAAGTTTGGTTGAGGGGGAGGGGAGTGATCTTGGGCTAGATAAGGAAAGATGCAGACCCTATGTGTGGTTAGGCAGGGGGTCAGGGACTAGGTAAGGACCAAACATCCTAGGTTAGGTTTGATGGGGGTGGGGGGGGGGGGGTTCTGAGAAGAAGGCCTTCCCCAGGATAAGTTAGCATAAATTGATCCTTGTATTTTACCTACCCAGAATTATACCTAGGATAGACCCATGGGGTGGGGTCCACTATAGTTATCTTTATAAGTATTACTACTACTTGCTTAGGAAATAAGGTAAAATAATAGGTATAGTTCAGGTCCAGTAAGCCCAAAAAGACATTCTAAACAAAGGTCTATCTGGTAGATCTAGGGTACTTATCCGCGGCGGCCTAGACTATGGCAGTTACGGTTTTTCTATTCAGTTTTACCTACTGAAAAAGAATTTTAAGTAATATTTATTCGGGCGACTGTAATTAACCCCCAGGGGCCAGTACTAAACACGGCGAAATACATTAGACGCCCCAGTCCCTAGTGGATGTTGTATCCACGGTTACGTCCCTTGAACGACAAAATGGTACTCGATATAGTAATGCCTACATCGTGGCAGCATTAATGGCCCTTCGAGCTTGTGTAGGGAATGTTCCTCATATAAACATATAGTAGGACTGTTAACGATACAAGGTACGTTACATCCGTTTGGAGTAAAGAATGCAGAATGAAATGCAATGTAGTGTGTGATTTTTAAGACTGGGCAACTATTGCAATCCTTCATTCATTTTCAGATGGTAGTCTCCATCTCGAGATAGAGAGAGAATCTCATAAACACCTGAAGGAGATCAAGGAAATATTTATTAAACACTTTACAATACAACATGTATGGACTTGTTATATCTTCTCTATATACTAATACAAACTTGCAAAGATACAAATTCCATATCCACTAGATATTTGAATATATAAACTTCGTGCATCTCACTGGCACTGTTTAAGGGACGATTAAAAATGTTTGTATACTGTAAACTTTATGTACATAGATTACATGGTCTTAATAGAAAGCTTTAAAAATAAGATCTTGGAGCCAAAACTGCTTTTAAGTAGAGGACTAAAATCTATATACATGTAAATACACACATGCAAACATAAATGTGTAAGCAGATTTTGAATATTTCTAGAAAGCAACATATACGTACTGCATGAATGTAACATGAATATTGGATAAAAGCAAGGCAACGAGTATTTCAAACTTCGTCCTAATTTTCGGAAGTACTGAGCATTGCTATAATTATGTTTCATTATCTTTTTTACTTAAGAAAACGAGGTTAAAGCTGCGCTTAGCCACCCAACCATCCGCAAAAAGTGACGTCATCAGACGTCGTATAGCTTAGTCTTATCAAATGCAGTATTAATAGAGTACATGAAATGGTTGTTTGAATTATGGTTAAACATCATTTTTACCTATCCTGGGCAATACGAAACCTTTTAAAGCATTTTAATGTACTGTATGATTTATAATTTTTAAAAATAATTATGCCTTAATGGGGAAACGGCTCTGTGTCTCAGATATGCCATAAAGCACCACTTGTTCGAAACGGTCTGAGGCACCGTCCAGATCTAGACCGTAGTCTGAGGAAGGAGAAGTCGGGACCTAAGAGTAAACCGCTTCATTAAACACATCTGTCAATTAAATGCCTTACCATAAATCAGGACATTGTTAGAAACACTCATTGCTTTAGTAGCATGGAAATTCATATCTGGTTCAAAAGATGTTTACGATAAAAAAAAGAAACTTTCATGGCCTCTGGAATGAATCAAGTTATACTTCTATAGCAAATTATACATACAGTAAGTCATATGTCAAATACACACAATGTATTTGTAGCCATAACCGCACTATTTATCTGGCATGGAAAAACCAGGATCACTGATAGTTATGTATTCACACATAATGATAAAACACTGAATTTGCACTTAGTGTTTCAACTATTCGTAGTGAGAGAACTTTTTGAAAATTTTATTTTACCTATTCGTAGTAGGAGAGAATTTTTTGTCACAACTCTCAGATTTGTAACATTCTCTCTTGATAATACAACTACCATTAAAAAAAAAAACTCAATGTGAATGAAGGTTAATGCACCTCCTATGTCTCACTCATAAAGTTCAAAAAGGGTATCAAGAACATCATCGTCATTGTCATACATTTTACTTCAGCTTTCCCTTCAGCTGGGTGGAACATGAGATGAGTTCTTACTAAGAATATGAATAACTTACATCAGGTTTTATGAATGACTAAAAGTAAAGAATGACCACATGTAGGATTTTTCTTACCACAAAGGTTGACTAACCAAAGCAATATTGTATTCATATATCGGAAGTTCTTTTTTAAACAGTGTTAACAACTATAAGTTATTAATTTCATTCTCAGAGTAAGAAAACCTATTATCATGCCAGTTTTCAAGAGACTCCTGAATGAAACTAAAGATGAATTCACATGAAAACTTTTCGTCATCAGGTGGAATCATCATGTTTGGAAATATGCGTGGCTTTAGAAATTCTGGGGTAAAAACATCACATAATGAAGATTTTCTAACTTTACAAGCTACTGAGCAAAAATTTTCCTGACTTTAGAAACTACCAAGTAAATAAATTCCAGGCTTCCAAATGTACTCAGTAGAAAAATGAATCAATTAGAAGCTTCAGGCACTTTATAATGCCTCCTTTAAACTTGTTAAGAATAAGACAATGTTCACGCGTTTCAAATTTAGAAGAAACTTAATTGAGAGGGACCCAGTTTTATTTCAGAAACTACTAAAAAATATTAAGACAGAATTTACGAGCAAATGAGTAGGGAAATCCCTGACTTTAGAAAGCACAAAGTAAAAATAAAAATTATGTCATTAGGAGATATTGACCAAACAAATGACTCACTATAGAGACTATCAAATAAAAAATGGCTTTCTTAGAGGCAATCAAGTTAAAAACATACTTGATTAAACGTTACAGAATAGAAAAGGCTTCACTGTAGATGGCTGGCCTTAGAAGCATTTAAGAACCAAGTACTTAATTTTTTTGTGCTAGCTAGACAGAAGAAAATTGTAAGATTTTAGAGTCATATCTTACTGTAAGTAATGTAATGGTCGTTATGTTTCCATCAGTTCGTCTGTCATTCAATCACAGCCAAACGGCTGGTTCGATGGGGATGAAACTTGGCAGTGTTATAGTGGGGACCCCTATCAGATGGGGGTGAGGAAGTTTCCCTTGAAACCGAGCTGGTTCTGCCGGTTGGTTCTGCCCATTGGTTCTGCCCGTAGATTTAGTTACTTTTCGAATTTATCATACATAATTTCTGTATACATATGACTTATCATTTGAAAAGAGTACTATAGGGTAAGCATCAATGACATCAAAGAGGGTGGAGTTTGAGAAGCGTGTTGAATGAGAGGGAGAGGAAGTGAGAGAGAGTAGACGGGGTGTTAGGGAGAAGAAAGAGGACAAAAGACAGGTAGGGTTAGAGAGAGAGAGAGACAGAGACAGAGAAGAGTGGGTGTTAAGGAGAAGAGAGAGAGAAAGAGAGTTGGTATTAGTGAGAAGAAAGAGGGAAAGAGAGAGTGATGGTTGGGGAGAGTAAGAGAAAGGAGCGAGAGAGTAGAGGGGGTGTTAGGTAGGAGAAATATGGAAAAAGAGAGAGAGAGAGAGAGAGAGAGAGAGTTGGTATTAGTGAGAAGCAAGAGGGAAAGAGACAGAGATGGTTGGAGAGAGAAAGAGAGAGTGAGAGATAGAGCGAGAGGGAGAGGAAGAGAGAGAGAGAGTAGAGGGGGTGTTAGGTAGGAGAAAGATGAAAAAAGTGGAGAGAGAGAGAGAGAGAGAGAGAGAGAGAGAGTTTATTGGCTGTCATTCAGTTTTCCCCAGCAGTGCCGGGTTGGTCAGGTAGTAGAGACTGCCGGTATTCTTTGTAACTAAATCAAAGGTCCAAGTTCAAATCCTGGTCGAAGCAGACGTACTTTACATATATATATATATATATATAAGTACAGGCAGTCCCCGGGTTACGACGGTGTCGGCTTACGACGTTCCGAGGTTACGACGCTTGTCAGTAGACGTTATTTCCAGGGTTATGACGCATGTTCCAGGGTTACGACGCCTACAATGCTCATCTGGGAGATGAAATATGACACCAAAAATGCAAAATAATCAATATTTGAAGGTTTTTTGATGAAAAATGCCATAAGAATGCAGTTTACATAGTTTTCAATGCACCCAAAGCATTAAAAGTAAGGTTTTCTTAGGATTTTTGATGATGTTCCTGCTTACGACGATTTTCGGCTTACAACGCGTCTCAAGAACGGAACCCCCGTTGTAACCCGGGGACCGCCTGTACATATGTATATATTCTACATTTTGCCATTCAGTATAACATAAATCAAGTTGGTTTTTCAAACAAACAATTGCAAGGTATCTCTCTCTCTCTCTCTCTCTCTCTCTCTCTCTCTCTCTCTCGCAGATCTGTGCATCCCTCTCTTCAACTTTTCTGCTGCCTGCCCCGCCTTTTCGGAATTTGAAATGCCGGCTCGAAGCTCCCAAAAGCAGAGAATTAATCCAGAAGCTGCCAGAGGGTACACGAAGTTAATAAAAGAGGTCACCGAGAGGATTGCACACTCAGTCGGCCGCTCAGTAAACCCAGTCAAGTCCGCAGCTCCTCGTATATGCTGAGCTGCCCCTTCCCCCTTGTCCTTTGCATTTCCATGTGGCTGAAAGCTAGACCCTACCTGACGGCATTTGAGTGCATCTTCTTTTAATCAACGGTGCCCTTTAAGAAGCAGAGACCAGCGATCAAAGATGGTAAAGTATGGGGGTAGTGTGTAGTCACTTTTATCTCTTTTACTGTATTTTTCATCTCTGAGTTCCATATGAACTTCCACAGCTATCCTTTGTCATCCCCCCACAGCTGTGCTCCCTTTGATCTATGAAGCTAATCTAATTTAAGAGCTGTGGTTCCTTTGCAAATAATTTACTAGTGCTCATTGCTTGAATGACCTCCCAGAATTTGCAGTCGCTAAGAGAAATTACTAGGGGAGATAAAGTAAGTCAGTGTCTGCGTTCCACACCCTCCCATTCAATACCATAACTATCTTTGAAGTAATCCAGTCACTTCTTGCCCTTTGATGGAATTCTGGGAATGAAAGACTTATATCAAGCAAGTCTGAAGATTTGGCAGAATCACCACACTTGATCAGTACTTTGAGTGTCGCACGTGTGTTTATAGAGCAATACCTCGTTCCAGGTATCCTACTGCCTTCATCCCTGCTGTGAGAGGTGAATTTTTTTTATCCTTAGACGTTCTGGGCACACCCTACCCGCGCTCCAAGTCCTTCCATGTGTGGGCAACCCGATCACGTGATTCCAGTGCTACAAGCAACTTGTTTTCTCAGTAATAGGTCGGACCTTGAGAGTCCTAGCGCCCTTATGGTGCCCGTGAATACGTCGCGTATCTAATTTGTAAATATATTCCATTTAAAGTGACCCTGAGAAATTTCCCTTCAAATGTCCTTAGCATTTGTAACCGGCCTTCAGCCGTAGAGTGTTTAAGCGGTTGACCTCACCCAGGCCTCTGCCTTCTGAGTCTAAAGTGTATCCTAACAGTAGTGCAGAAATTCTAAAGAGGTCATAATCTTAAAAATATATCTATATTTATTCAATTACTATAATTCCCTTGGGTTTAATTTAGTAAAGCATAATGAATTCGATGTTAAACAATATTTGTACACAAAACAGTCATGCGTACATAAGTAATCAACAAAGTGTTACAAACTACCAACCAGCTAGCTACATGGAAATGGGCAGATAGCAATTCTAAATACAGAACCTGGTTTCGACAAGAATATGTAAAGCAGAGTCAATATCTACTTATATATCTCAATTGACAGCCCAGTTATCAAAGCTAGCCTTACTTTAGCAATTACCGAAGGTCCAGGTTCAAATTCTGGACGGGGCACTTATCGATTATAACTCCCCTTGGGCAAAATTTATTCCCAAGGTATGATGAAGTCAATATTAACGATATTTGTGACTTGCTCTCATTTTGTACCTACTTCACAGACAGATATAATGAACAGCAATCCTGCTTTCCTTAATGTCTACGTATATTTCGAGACTTTCTGGCGTTATTCAAGGAGCCATCGGTCTATCAAAAGCTGCTGACAGCGACGGGATCTTCTCAGCCATGTCGTGCATCAGAGTCGTTGGGCTGGGCAGGTCAGCTTGGGCTTTCTCGTTTCTGAAATACAGGTCTCTGTAAGATGATACAATGCAGGTATGCTTTGATGCACAGGTTTCTAATTAAAAATGCATGCATAACTTACTTATATATACATAACAAAGTACGTATATATATTTGCCTATGAAAAGACCACAAATCTGTTATTTCTTTCTTTTATGAAATATAGGTTTCTGCAAGGCATCCAAACAAGTACATTTTGATGTACAGAGAGAGAGAGAGGAGAGAGAGAGAGAGAGAGAGAGAGAGAGAGAGAGAGAGAGAGAGAGAGAGAGAGAGGACAGTAGTTATAGTTTCCATCAACAAAATGACAGTCATCATCCATGTGGTGGACAAAACATAACATAAATGATTCTGCAAGTAATCTTGATTCGCAAGTTCATCCACACGTCAGAAATACTATGCATAATAAAATGGAAAGTTTGCTCTCCACTTACCTGGAAGAGACAAGAGACGCCGACCGTGAGAGGAATGGCAAAGTCGAGATGTCTGACTTCGTGGACGAGCGCATGGAAGACGTTGCCTGAGCAGCAGGAGATGGTATTACACAGCACAGCCATGGTAGTCGACGCCCAACCTCCTGTAATTAATACTGAATTAATTGAGATTTTATTACAACCTTACTGATATAATATGTCACGCTTCAATGCTAAAATAGAATGGCATATTTTCTACAAAATATTATTTCAGCATGATGAAATACATCAGCAAAATGAGATTAGTAAGCTGAGATGGCAACTTGCAGGAAGGAAGATGGAGAAGTATATGTTAGTGGATAGTGGACAATGGAAGTTGTTGAACTGTACTGGTACTAGTTAGTGGGTATAATAAGTATAATAATAACTGAAGGGGAAAGATGAGGTGACGTTAATTAGTCTTCACAGAATATGTGGAGTACAAAGGCTGAAAGGCCGAACAATTGCAATGATACAATATGGCAAAAAGGTAGGGCTAAGTATGAAAATAGCTTGAAATTTTGGAGCAACTGGGAACGTGGAAGAAATAGGAGTTAGCAGAATAAAACGATATATTTTGAAGACATGTCAATAGGATATAATATTTGAAAAGAGTGGTTAAAAGATATAAAATTTAAAATGAATGAATAAAAATATCTATTATGTAATAATAATGGTTAAATGGACACAATATTTGGAAGATCTGGAGTGAAAGAATAAACCCATAAATTGTGCTTGGAAGGAAAACCCTTTACATCCAGGAAGTGCAAGACTGCACATAGGATGAAGATGAGTGGTGCAGTGTCTATGGAGAGGGGGACGCTGATTTATTTCTGGTTAATCAATTAAACAATACACAAAACACGAGTTTTTTGCCTCGCTTTTCTCTGGAGCCAACACTTTTAAAAAAACGTCGAGGGTACCTTATGTAATTAGGTTTGGTAAAAACAATAAAAAAAATGGGGTTTAAACCAAAATTATGCGAAAGTTCTGCTTCTTATACACACACTTACACACACACACATATATATATATATATATATATATATATATATATATATATATATGTAGATATATGTAGATATATATAATATATATATATATATATATATATATATATATATATATATATATATATGATGTAGTATGTATGTATGTAGATATTAATATATAATAATATATATATTATATTATTAAGATATATATATTATATATTATTATTATATATGTATGTATGTATGTATGTATGTATATATATATATATGCTTATATATACACGTATATATATAAAGTAGATATCATTTATAAAATGTATAATTTTCATCAACAAAGCATAATATAAAACAAATAACTTTCAAGTAATAAATATAAAGCACTGATCTGCTCAAATACAGTGATTTTGCTCTTAAAAAACGTATTTTTTCTTGTAATTCATATTACATTTATAACATTCTGGCCCTTTTACAAGATCAAATTTTCGATTTAATTTCCTCATAACTCAGAACCACTCAGATAAGTAAATACAGCATAATCATGCATGTTTGTATAAACGCTCTATTTCACAGTTCACGGCGTAATGACATTTGATATCTATAATACTGTCCTGGTAATAAAAACCATAATGTGGTATATTAACTTGAGAATTGGATTAAAGATAACTGAATTACTCCATAAAAGTTTGACTGAATTACTTCATATATATGAATAAAAAATGTTAGACATCAAAGATTAACAGTTATTCAAAAATCTTTTTCGAATCCATTTTATGACGAAGAGGAGAGGAGGAAATCGACATTTTATATCATGTCAATATTCTCTAGTGCTACTCAAAAGAATGAATGGATTTGAGTTAAATTTCTTACTGACATGATATTGCTCTAGTAATTCTACACGACCAGTGCTATTCCAAAATTCGCCACAGTTCAGTTTTGCAATACCGTACACATATTCTCAGACGCTAGAATCATATTATCACATCTATTTTTCATATTAAAAGATATCTCTATTTATTTTGTAAACTGACAGATACCACTGCTCATTCCTTTGGGCTTCAAAAAAAAAACACAGCAAGTAGAAATGTGTTTCACTTACATAAATATATGTAATGCATTAGAGTTGGAACTCAGCATTTTGTAACCAATGTTCCATTTCTGTAAAGGGACTATTTTTCACAAAAATATGTAGCCACACATACACGCAAAATAAGCCACAAATATCGATCGATATCCAGATCGGGAATAACTTACATCCAAAGGGAATTATAATCGATAAGTCCTTTATCACCAGTGATATTCGATAAAAAATCACAGTAGATGCACGTGGCTTCATTAAATAAGCGAACACCACAGGAAAATGATAGGCAGAAATCCAAGCGCTTTCGTCTTTACAAAGACAATGTCCAAGTAAAGACGAAAGCGTTTGGGTTTCTGCCTATCATTTTCCTGTGGTATTTGGTTATATATATAACATTTAATGAGGGTACAAGATTGAACAAATGAGAGCAAAAGTGTTATCATTCACAGACTAACCTGGCGGTAGCGAGGGTGCGATACAGCGTATATGAAGGGGTTGTAAACAGTTGACATCTTGGCAAAAAGCGCAGGTAACATTGTAGCAAGAGGAGTCAGGAGACTGTGCCACGAAAACAGTCCAAGGAGAGACACAACTATGCAAGGAAAGAAGGAAAAACAATGTAACAAGAGAAAATTGTCAGAAAATTATAATTCTACGTCTCTATCGTAATTATGATGCGACAGGTATCTTACAACGTGGTTTTATTATGCTCAATCCTATACATCAAATTATCTTGACTCTAGGGTCTTTTTCCAGAACTGATCAGAATCGATTTCGTATCAAGCGCATGAAGCAATTCATCTAAAAACATTTAAACTTAGATTTAGCCTTCTGAAATGTGTATACCTATATAATTATTAATATTTATATCAAGTACTTAAGACAAGTTGTAGATTTTTAACTAATCATAATTATTATTATAAAGACCTCATTCTCCATTTCAGTTTACCTGCATAAGGCGTCCAAGCGAGAGCCCAAAAGAAGACAGACGTGAAGACAACCTTGGCGAGCTGAGTTTCCCTCTTCTGTAAATTTGCATACTTGATGCCCTGAAAGACAGCATGAAATGTCTTTTTTTATAAATGTGTTTTCAAAACTTGAGGTTTGTACAGTTCAGATTTTAAAACCTATATATTACTAGGTGACCAACCCAGCACTGCCCAGGGAACCTATAAATGACAACTGAGAAACTCTCTCTCCCCAACATTCCTGTCAAGATAGTTGCTTCAGTTACACTGTCCCGCATTTTTGACATTTTCATTTCACAATTTCTCAACCCCCATTCCTATCAGACCTTAACTTGATCTTGGAGGGCATTGGGAGGGTCTCTATTCATCCCAGCAACCTCGAAAACTATGGATCATTCTAATATCTGTCATTTTTTACTTTTTTTTCACCCCTGCTCACAACCTGCCTCTCCTATCAGGGCAGAACTCAGACTTAAAGGACATAGGAAGTTTCACCATTCATCTCTGCGATCTCGAAAACTATGGGTAAGACTAATATCTGACATTTTCGGTTATCTTTACATGTCACCACCTTCCCACCCCTTCTTAACCCCCTCCTCAAACTGTGGATTAGACACTAATATCCATCATTTTTTTGTCATTTGTAAATCTCACCACCTTCTCACAACCCCCCTAGGGCTGAACTTGGACTTAAGGACATCAGGAGTGTCATTCATCTCAGCGACCTCTAAAACTATGGATTAGACATTAATATCTGTCATTTTCAGTTATTTTTACATGTCACCCCCTCCCCACCCCACTTCCTATCGGGGCTGATCTTGGACTTAAAGGGCATCAGGAGGATCTATATTCATTTCAGCAACCTTAAAAACTATGGATTAGATACTAATATCTGTAATTTTCAGTCATTTTTACATGTCACGCCCCTCCTACCCTCTTCTCACCCTCATTCCCATCAGGGGTGAACGTGGACTTGAAGGGCATCAGGAGTGTCACTATTCATTTCAGCAACCTCGAAAACTATGGATTAGACACTAATATCTGTCATTTTTTATTATTTATACATGTTGCCCCTTCCCACCCCATCCCTATTGGGGCTATGGCTTGATAATTAATTTGATACAATGCAATTAGCACCAATAGCCTACATTTCAAATTTAAAATGTAGTTACATTCTGGGGGAAGAGGTAACTACAACTTTTTAGGGGGGATTACATATGTTTTTAAGAAAATGTAATTAGCCTCTGGTCGAACCCTATGTTAGTTTGACCTCTGTGCCAAATTTCATAATGATTGATTCACTGGTGTAGACGTTCCTTTGGAAAAAAAAAAACAGACAAATAAACAGGCACGTTTTCCCATTTATATTGTAAATTTGAACTTTTGAATGGTTAAAATGGATACAAAAAATTAAAATTTCCAAAAACTAATAAGTTCAGATTTTTATCTTCAGTCATTTGTGATTAAAATTTAGGTTATGGGGGATAAAAGGATAATCTGAACAACGAATGCAATATACAGTATAAGATACTGTGATGAGATATTTATGTTAACACTTTATACTACAGCACCCATTAAACACTTGAGATTCGAGAAATATGAATACTAAATACCTTTACAACAGAAAATGTATCAAAATCAACATGAACAAAAGAATTACCTCTCCCTGGGACCTTTCGTGATTGACGATATCTTCGTCGTGTTTATTAACAGACAGGACGATCAACACGTAACACCACCCGATGACACCAAGGGGAAGAGCGTATGCCGCCAGGAACAGAGCAAATACGTACAACCGACTCCAGATGTCGCCGCTTAAGTAATCGAAGGAACAACTGGAAATGTTTACGACGGTCAGACGTTTCCACAATTTCACAGAAAATGGGAAGTAAGGATGGAAGTATATATATAAAAAAAAACTTGACGAAAGTAGCACACTATATTTCCCTTACTCTACTAAGGTTGCAGTGTCAACTGATGATACCTTGATTGGACTGTTTGGTCGGGTTATGGTTATTAAAACTGGCGTCCTTTGATTCCATGGTCGCACTGTAAAAGTGAGTCCCAGAGAAAGAAAGAGCAATAATGCAACCAAAGAAAGATTCCAGTTCAAAAGAATAAATTTAGCACAATTTAACAATACATCTAAAAACATTTCTGTAAGTCACATTACTTAGCTACCAGGATTAAGGGTCCTTTACTGATATTTGTTATCAATGAAATACAGGTGTATTACAGAGGAATATATACTCTTAGATTATAAAGCTAACTAACGAGAGAACTAAATATACAGGGAAATCATCGCTTACTGAATTCATAATCCAATTATTACGTAATCTCCTCGTAAGTGAATAAGATGCAATGAAATATCTATCTATTCTCCACATATAATATATACAGTTTGAGAGATGACAGAGGTGAAATGTCATCACCTTATCATGAATCCTTCGAGGACGTATCGATTCCACCCCAAGAAAGGGAAGCTGCACCAGGTGGCACTGTAGACCCAAGCCCAGAAGATCCACAGGAGAGCTCTGCTTTTACTCAATCGCCTTCCTGGATTCAGTTATGGTCGTTGTGAAATAATAAAAGATATGATAAAGCATAATGATTCTTTACTCTTGTTAGAGTATGGTTTTATATAAAAAGAATATTGAATATTACACCAAGAACCAGGCTATCAGAATAAAAGGTGGTAAGAAACAGAATTTAAAAAGAATATTGCCTGACATGCAACGGGAATTAAATGTACTGATTATCACATGCTACATATATGTGTTAAATGAGATAAACTAATAAATAGTCTAAAGTAGCCTTAAGCCCCGTCCACACGGTCGAGCTTTGCCTGACGAACTTTGTTCGATGTGACGTCAGAGGCGGGAAAAGTCAGAACTTTATCCGCTGTGTCTCCGCTTCTGACGTCACATGGAACAGAGTTCGTCGAACAAAGCGCTGCTCGACTGTGTGGACGGGCCTTTACGGTTCATTTCATTTGTTTCACAGACCTCTCCATAGGTTTCTGCAACTGCAGAAGTTATGATAAAAATACGACTGATGAGAATATTTCCTTTTTGAAGGAGAATCTACTACATAATCCCCAGCCATGGCATTCGAAACCAAAGCGAAAAAATAGAGAGATGATTTGTAAGTTTTGAGATCAGGGTTTGCCAACTATTTTATTTTGCACTCACCAGCAAATGGTGTTACGATGGCCCTGTAACGATCGTAGGCAATGAGTGCCATGTTAATGATGGACACAGTACCGAAGAGTGCACCACAGAAGCCATAAATCTGCAATGGAAAAGGAAAACATAACCTGTTTTCATAGCTTGCTTTCCAGACTTGTGGATAGATTTGGAACTTCATACAATGGAAAATATTATACTATGTAACTATTCTTTGCATTCATGCGGCAAATAGTTCAAAGTTTCACAGGATGACTGTTATGTCAATTCGTTGTCAAAAGTTATTGTACTTCGCTTCCTTTTGGGAGAACTGACCTTTACATATCCCTTCTCTTAATATAATTAAACTGAAAACAAAATTACTCAAAAGTTTCCAATCTCATCTTTCTCAGAGAAGCCGACATACTGACGCTTCTTTTCTCATGTTCATGGAATTCTTTCCAACTAAATTATGCACTTTTTCCTAACGAAAGCTGTCACAGACACAGAAAGTGTACATCATCGTCATTATCATTCATAAATGTCATCGTGTATTTTTCATGGAATCTGATGATGACCTTCACATCATATTGAATCTAAGCAGTGATTCGTGAAAGACAAAGGGGCATATGTTATTAAAGAAGCATTAACAGTCTTGAGTTCATCTGAGGAAATGACTTCCATGCTAAAGGTAGTGGATAGGAATACAATCCTTGGGAAAAACAATGGTTAGTTACAAGTTCCGAACATGCCACAAATTTTGTATTATAATGGGGAAATAGGAGATTGTACAAGATGAGCATAATTATAAGGTCACTTATAAATGACAGAATTAGAGTAGAGTACAAAGTAAAGACATTTTTTTAAAGTTTTCATTTGTAGGAACTTTTAGTTTTATAAAAATTGTATCATTAACAGACACCTCATTCATGAAAGCTCATTAAAAAAGAAATGTAATTCTACGTGGGATTTTGTTTAGAAATTCTCGTTGGAACTTTGCTTTCAAAGAATTTTAATTAAAAGTTTTTCTTGGGAAATTTGTTGTATAGGCCCTCCTTTCATATTGTATAATAACAGCCATTCACAAATCAATGTTACTTTTAGAACAGTGATTGTATCGACAATTAAATGTCAAAACATAATTTGCAGGAACTCTCACCTTGCGAGAGCTTTCAATCCTTCGAAATTCCTTTCATAGGAAGTTTCACAAGGACGTTCTCAAAGAAACTGTCACAAAAAAAAGTGGGGGGACGGGCATTACGTCGCAAGGACCTTCATTTTCGCTTACCTCGCAAGCCAGAGGTCCAAGAGTCCAAGTCTGGTTGAAGCAATTGGCGATGAGGACCGGGAACTGAGATAGCATCATGAGGAGGTCTGTCAGAGCGAGGTTGATCATGAGGAAATTAGTGCCGGATCGTAGCGTGCGAGTCATGGCGAAGATCCACATCACCAGCCCGTTTCCCGCGAAGGCCACGATTCCTGACGAAGAGAGAAACTGCTTTCAAACGAAACGGCTCTTGGGGAAAGTTAGTGTTTTATCCTGGTGAAAGCAGTCTGAGAGAAAGAATTCACACTCAAAAGAATACTTACGCTGACATGTATATCTATTGGTTAGTTTCTTGGGAAGAGAAAGAATTCACCCTCAAAAGAATACTTAAGCTGAAATGTAAATTTATTGGTTAGCTTCTTGGGAAGATCACCTGTGGCTAAAAGTTATACAAGCAATAGTGATACCGAGAACTCTATTAAAGGGACATACATTCTCTCTACAGATATTCCCTCTTCTGAGAAAAAGGTCACTAAGTTTAAATACCATCCACACAAAATTTTATAACTATATAAATCCAACAATGAAAAACTAAAGTCCTGAACCCTTAAATCTAAATTAAGTATAATGAAAATATCTTGAATTTCTCAGCAATAATGCGAAAGACAAGTGAACACAAAACCATCCAGCCTAATGTTAAGAAAACCAAAATTCATCATCCTTACCTATAATAAAGTAAAGGGTGCCAAGCACAGGGTGCCAGAAGGGGTTGGGTGGGGGGAACTGATGCCAGTGTTCGTGCACTTTGTGGTGCACGTCAGGATGGACGAAACTCAAGATGCTGACGTTTGCCATGTCCGGGACACTGCCAAAATGACCGTAGGTCCACGCTTGCCATCGTCTGTTGGTGACGTAGTTCAGCGCACAATGAGAGACGAAATACGGGGTGGGGGCTATGAGTTCAGTTATCGTTAGTTTTATCTGTTGTTTGTTTGCTGATTACATGACAAAATAAGCGCATGTAATATGAGAGAGAGAGAGAGAGAGAGAGAGAAGACAGGGGGGGGGAGGGGGGGAAAGGGGGGAGAGAGAGCGAGAGAGAGAGAGAGAGAGAGAGAGAGAGAGAGAGAGAGAGAGAGAGAGAGAGAGAGAATTATCTTTTGCATATACGTGAGTTCACAGACAAATGGGTAATAAGATTAAACGGAGGAAAGGGCATATTGAAAAATACAAATACTACAGAGAAATGCATATAAATATATATCTACAATTTAAGCATAAATAAAAATAAATATAATAGTATGCACTAATAAAATAGGAAGAATAAACAACCGAAAATCTACGCTATTAAGCTTTCAAAGTGTCAATAATTACTAGAGTGAAAGACAGAAAAACAATAATATTCATTCCTTAATTAGGAATGAGTTCATGAACAGCAATTAAATGAGTTTACTCCGTAATTCGATGCTAAACAATTAAGCTTTTAGTCTTCAATTGAACTCTGTCCCTGGAACGTGCCCAATACTTTCTTTCCTTATCCGTTTTTTTTAAAATTATTATTAATTAAATGGTAACGAATGATAAATTTCAGCACAAAACAAAAATGTACTTCCGAGTAAAACGAAATCAACAAAAAGGTGTTTCAAATATCCACACAAAATATCAACCGCTAACTGCTGGATCTACAATGAATGACCTGAGCAACAACTCTTTTTGCCTTGCTCTCCTTGATATCCTGTAAAATAAGTGGCCATAGCTAGTTCAGGATAGACTGCAAAAGAGACTGAGCAAAACGAAGCAAGACGCGCCTCTTGATGAAATGGTGCTTACATACGTACATAAATACACACACGCGTACTTACATACATATAGGAAGGTGACTCGGAAAAAACAATATCGGAGCTGCCATTGTTATCCACTGAGAAAAATGAAGACCGCTTTCTACATCAGTCAGTCACTTTATATTCTTTCAGAAATAGTTCATCAAAGCATACCAATCACGATTACGATAAATTATCCAACGACAACCTGTATGCACTTTCGAGTACTTATTCTGCATTATATATATATATGCATACACACACATACACAGGATGTCCACAAAGTCCCAGTACCATTTCAAGTGTTTATTGCTCAGAATGGTACTGGGACTTTATGGACACCTTGTATATACATGTGCGTCTATGTGTCTGTGGTATGATAAGGAAAAAATAGAAAGCTTACCTCTCAGTAGTCTCCATGGAGTCTTGAGTCTCTCCAGACATGGGATATCCAACAAGAATTGATTCCAGAGCCTATTCACCTGAACAACAAACGTTTATCCTTTGTCTTGTAGACGGTAGTTAACCTCTTATTTCGAAATTATATTTTTGAAAAACGTCGATTTGGAATTGCCTGGCAGCTTCGTCAATATGTCTGAAGGGGCCGGCAACAAATATTTTCTGAAAGATTTAAAACTACTGTACATAACTGTTAACGATAATATATTTTAGGAAAGTCTCAGATCTTCCTATGAACTTGTTGGGAAAAACATGTCACAAACACTAATATTCTGATGCCAAGCAATCATTTAGGTTAAACAGTTCTCTACAGAATACGAATATGTCATATCCCCGGTATTTTTAAGCGACCTCGAAAAAATATTGTTCTCTCCGCATACCACTTCTTAATGCGATTCAAATGGAAGAGAAGAGACTGCAAATAAAAGCAGAAAAGTGACAAACAATGATTGAAAATGAACACTCGAGAGCTCCACAGAAAGCGTAAATCTCCAAATTGAAACTTATTTCGAAAGGAAATTTAACAGTCTTGAGCTAAGCTTAAGAATCAAATACATTTAATCTCTTCCCACACAAAATTATGAAAATAAATTCTTATACCAATAGGGAAAACATTTCCTGAGTTATATGAGGAGAATACAAACAACTAATAGCAATATTGAATTTTCTTGCAAAGTTTAGGGGAAGAAAACTTATGTTAAAAAATTGGTGGTACTTCCGGTATCACCCAACGCAATCGTTCAAATACAATAATAAGGTCGTATCAGGTGGAGTTCACATTACCATACATCTAAATCAAATATTGTTGAGGCTGACCAAATAAAATAAACCAATGAAGATTAAAAAATACTTTGGAAATAGGATCAGATAAAGTTGAAATTACAGCTTTTTGAGAATAATCAGACGAAAATATGACTGCGATTCCTAAAATTACAAAGCAATGAGAGATGTGACTGCTACGTATGTCTAACAATGAATACTGACCGGGTCACGTGATATCCTTCTATTTATATTGGGTCCTGTAAGGACTCCCAGCTGTGAGGGCAATGAGGTGTTCTATCCTGCTTCAAGCAGGATAATAAGCGGATAATCACGAAAAGGGGGGAGGAGGAAGGAGAGATAGAGAGAGAGAGAGAGAGAGAGAGAGAGAGAGAGAGAGAGAATGGCTTTCCCGGAACGAACAACTGAAAAAAGGAAAACAGCAATATGTCAATTCTTTAAAAAATATCAAGTGACAAACAATTTGTATAACTACTTGCATTAACCTGCTCGATGTTTTCAATATATCGTTTTTACTGAATATGCATTTACTATACTATTTCATATTTTTGCTGGTATATCACCTGTTGTGATCAACCTCCAGTCATCTGAATTGTCTTTCTTTCTTAGATCTCTCTCTCATCTGCTTCTAGTTTGAAATGTCAATTTCGGAAAGGTTACTCAATTCGAAGACGGGTGACTATATTCTCACATACGAGAGAAGAGGTCATTCATCTGGTTTTCTTACAGATCCTAAACATTTTTTTTAATTCGATAGGAGGAAAAGTTTCAGCCTTTCAAATGAATGCCTTCTATTGTGCGTCTCATAATTGATTCATTTTCATCATTATTGAAAAGGGACATGCCAGTAAAAATTCTTATAACTATAGATAGTCTTCATCCCGATGAGAGGAACAATGAAATGACCCCTTGGTTGAAGATGACCTCCTAATCTCCCGACCTCGTTTTTGGAACCCAACCTGAGCGAAGGAAAGAAAACCCAGACACGTGGACTCCCGAGGATGCATCTTGCTAGAGGTTAATCGAGGGCCAGGTAATGGAAGCATTGCCGCCGATTCATTCTCCCTCAAGTTCCCCGACCCTTTCGGATTCGCTGTCAGCTCCAGACGCACGAATTGTTCTCGGTAGGGTGAGCTCAGTCACATGGCAGGGCGTGCTGCTCGAGATGACGACCAACTGCCCACCTCCAAATAGATTTCCAGATGGGGTTTGTTTGTTTGTATGGTGTTTTTACGTTGCATGGAACCAGTGGTTGTTCAGCAACGGGACCAACGGCTTTACGTGACTTCCGAACCACGTCGAGAGTGAACTTCTATCCCCAGAAATACACATCTCTCACTCCTCATGATGAAGGTAAATGAAATGAGAGGATTTTATGGCGAGAATACAAAACGCAATAATGGAATGGAGTCATTGTGTTACTAGGGAATGCTTGCAAGAAAAGATGAATAGGGAGACGAAAGAAAAATGGTACCCAATGGGATAATACAATGAGAGTTTAATGAGGCAAGAAAAGGCGCGAGACAATTTTTGTATAGAGGTACACCAAAAAGATGCATAAGGTATTCATGGAAGAGTGAGATAATAAGGAGTAAATGAAATGCACAGAGAAATGTTAATAACAAAGCAATCCTATAACAAAGACGCAAATGAGGTACTAGTACTATCTAAAATCATTGAATGTGGAAGACAGAAGACAGGCAAATTTGAACGAAGCAAGAATGGATGATGTTCACGTGAACTTGGAAAAAATCAATGGAAGTAACTGCTGAAGATGTAAGAAAGGTGATTAAGGCAGGTCACAAACTAAATAAATGCCAGGAGTTGATTGAGTAACTGACCTGAGTGTTAAGAGGTATCTGGATGAGTCAGCATACAGGTTCAGGTGAGATAACCGCCAAACATGCAAAACGACATAATGCACCGTGATCCTTTCAGTGTGTGTGGACGCAATGCTAAAGGAAGAAATGCATGATTGTTGATTTGTTTGAATGAGACAAAGGTGAAAGATCACAAATGTATTTGGTAAAAAAGTGTGTTTAAGGGTAACACTGAGCATGGGAAGAGAAAAAAAGTTGTGACAATGAATGCGTATATACAGGCCGCGACTGGGAAAGAATAGTTTTGAGAGAATTTGAAACTGTGTCTTGCAAGATTGGAGAAGATGAAAAGGTGGTTATGCAGGCCACAAGTGGCGCTTGCGCTGAAATACAAGATATGTAAGATGTTCAAAAAGAAGGCAAGAGAAAAAAAGATCACATGTAATAAAAAAGTGGGAAGTTGTGGAAGGGGTTCCGGGAGAATAAGACATTGTTATACAAAGAAGTGTATACAAAAAATATTTGCTATAAAATGGGTTTCAGTATAAAATATGTATGAAATAAGATGCTTTCTGAAGAGAATACTTCTTGTGTTGATGAATAAGTATTTTGAAGATTTCTTGTGAGTGGAAGTAGAAGAATGAAAAGGGCTACTACATAAGTTACTGTTGAGGGTGTAAGGAAGGATGTTAAAAGAGGATACAAATTCAAGTACACCAGGGGTTGGTGGGATTACAAGTGAGATGTGGTATTATGATGGAAACAGTGTGAATGAGTGACTGGCCAGGAAGTGTAAGGTATGTATGGCTGTGGGAAAGGTTCTGAAGGAATGAGCGAAAGGGATAACTGATCCTTGTTGAAGGAATGGATGAAAGGAAAAACTCATCATTTGTATACATAGTATACAAATGATCAGGAATTGCAGGAGTATAATAGCATACAAGAGAAGGTGAATGGTAAGATTTTTGCTTACTCGGGGAGTAAGCCTACAAACTACTTTGGTGTTGTTGGTCTTGCTGGCGGGGCAGGAAAGCCCTAAGGGAAAGCCTAAGAAGTTCTGGAAAAAAGGTGTTTCGCGTTAAGTGAAAGATACAGGAATTTTAGGACAGGATATTTCTGATTTATTTAATAGAATGAAAATCTAAAAAATAATGTGTATGTTAAACAGAACAGAAAAATTATTTCTAATAAAATATAACATATTTATTTCAATTTTCGTTGGTAAAACAAGGATCTATTTGACTGTAAATTTTAGCACGTTTTAATTTACGTCAAATCATGAATATAATGTTTACAACTAATGCAAGAAGGGAAAATCTAGCACGCGTTCCGAGTAAGCTGGAGGTCGGATCACGCCTTGTTACTGATATGGTAAGGCATACAACAAGCATTAATAGGGCAAGAATGATATGATCTGGAAAAGGAGGAATGTGTGCATCAGGTGTTTATTATGAAACTGTTATATGAGTTTGAAAGAACAGAAAAATAATTGGTTATACATGGATGTACGGACATCCGCTGGGTTTTTGGAAGAAACAAAAGGCTTTCAAGATGGCATATCTTATCTTGTAGAAGAGAGAGCGTCTGTTTTGATGTAAAAATAGACTGAGACAAGGTTATATTATTTCCATGCTGCTAAATATCTTTATGGACGCAGTGATGTGAGAAGTCAAAGGAAAGACATAGGTGTGGCAGCACTCTTGTGATACAAGAGATTAATCGTTCATTGACTTTAGAATGGCTGATTTTTGCAGGTGATATGATTAGGGATTGTGAAAAGAAACAACAGAGGCTAGTAAGAGTTTTTGAATGTGTTTACAAGAGAAGAAAATGGACTGTAAATATGTGTAAGAGTAAGGTTTATTTGGCGTTTTTACATTGCATGGAACCAGTGGTTATTCAGCAAAGGGACCAGCGGCTTTACGTGACTTCCGAACCACGTCGAGAGTGAACTTCTATCACCAAAAAATACACATCTCTCAATCCTCAATGGAATGCCACAGAATTGAACTCGCGGCCACCGAGGTTGCACGCCAACACCATACCGACCACGCCACCGAGGGGCTTCATAGGAGTGAGGTTTCGAGGGTGAATGGGAACCGGGAAAAACTGAAAAATGAATGCAAAAATGCAGACGGTTTAAGAACGGGAGCACCGGAATAGTAAAGGAATGCAAATGAAGGTGGGATCTGAGAGCACAGGTTGCTCGGAAAACAGGTGAAGAGAGAAACACAGATGGATGTAAGCATAAATTTTGAAGGAAACGTGAAGTGAGCATATATAGAATTGCATATTTATATGTGCTTATATATATTTACATGTATATGTATTGGGGGGGATTCCCCCCCCCCCCATTATTCATTAGGTAAGCGTGTGACACGAAACGGAAGGCAAACCAACACACAGCCTCTCTCTCTCTCTCCGGCAACTCTAGCACCGACACCTCTCTCTCTCTAAGGAATCTCTCTCTCTCTCTCTCTCCACCTACTTTCTCTCCATTCTAACAGGTAATGAAATGAGAGAGTCGCATCATAACATTAACATTTATTAACAATGAATAAATAATGGATAATCAAGTAATCGAGTCTTACAGACTAACTCAAAAAACCCCAAAATAGTAAAATGTCTAATAGTAATCATTAGTCACCAAAAAAGTCTACACCCATCTGGGAACTCTTGTCCCTCCATTGCCAGTTCTGCTAGAACTGCCAGAATTGTCTGTTTCAAAGACACAGAACACATCCGGTAAGTACACATAAGTTTAGCAACAAAATCTAAAGATCAGATATTCTGAAAAATGTCAAACAGACAACAAGCCGCTCTTTGGCTAAAGTAATTAAACACTCACCCAAGCAACCGCACCACTATAAACACTTAATAAAAAACTCCCGGTGAACGCCACGGCATCTTGCCTGTCTCTTGAAGACCCTCTATCAAAATCCCCCCATAGACTTGCGTATGAAACTATTAAAGGGAAGAGGCACACACGCACATACGAACACAGTTTGTTAGCGCCTCGCAACACTAGTTGCATCCAGTTTCACAAAGGCCACTTTGAGAAGAGTTAATACACTCAGTACATTGACTTGTCATAACTAAGCATTTTTATCTCACGTCATCCCTAGAAACTCATTGTTCAGCTACTCTCAGGTCATTGCTTCTCACTGTTCTCCACATTCCATAGGTCACAGAGAACACATGGACAATATATTATTAATAAAAAACCCTAGGCCTTATAGTGCTCGGCCACCCCATGCTAGCTCCCACCTAGCAAAATTGCTTATATAATACAATACACACTGGCCGGCTTAAAATAAAATATACGTAATAACTGCACGTCTCTGGCATTATGAAAATAAAGTATATTACGCTTTTAATATCCTTCCCTAATAACACTAGAATTTTTCTCTCATTTTTTCTGCATTTCGGATTCTTTGCTTTGTCTGCAAATAGCTGCTCCTGTAGCAGACTGTAGGAAGCTGTAGGAAGACGGAATGCCTCCCTCATTGTAGAAAACTTCTCACGGCTTCTGCAGATCCCCAAAAGACACGTTGTAGAATTCTCGCGATCACCACGGTCAACACGGCAGCAACCTCTCTGCACGGCTGGTGGACGTCTTGCTGGCGTTAGGAAATGACTTTTTTGGTGTGTTAGTATGTCAGTCAAGTCACTGGTCAATCTAAGAAAATTAACCAGACATACCACTTCTATCAAACAATGATCTCAAAAAGTCAGAAACACTAACTGAACGTCTCCCAATTAACTCCCTTTAATATGACTACTAAATCATAAGTCATCATCATAACTCTCAAAGAAAAAAAAACATCAAGTTCTCCAACTCAATTCTCCAAACTCACAGCACACACACATCAGAAATACAGCAACTCCACAGACTTCTGTACTCACATTTCAAACTCGAATGTTCTCATAAAAAGAAAAAAGAAAAAAATCGTAATGAGCCCAAGGAAAAAAAAGAATCACGTAACACACCCAGACCCAAAAAAATGTTCTCTCAAGCTCTGATATCTGAACAACCCACAAAATCAGAAAAAAAATCTCCAATGTTTAACAGCAAAAACCCCTTTACTGCTCAATAATTAATCACAATGAAACTTAATGTCAAACTCCCACTTTACATAAATAGCAACTCCCGAAAAATCACATCTCCTGATAAAAAAAAAAATGCTATTTAAGCTCAATCCCCAATTATATCTCTCATAGGGAAAGGAAGAAGAAAAAAAAAAAAATATATATTATATATATATATATATATATATATATATAAAGGATAATCACAAGTAGGTTTCCCCAATCACAAAATACATAATACATGTATAGTATGCATAACTCCCCCCACGTTTTTCCCAAGAAATGCTCCATGTAAAGTTATGGAATTTGCCAGAAAGCAAACTCTCACCCATGCGCTTTCGTGAAATGCTATTGTCAACATTTCCAGATATTGCTAAAATTCTGATCTATCATCATCAGAGGAAAAGAATCAGCACACGGCTCATCACATCGCTTGTCAGCAGAAAAATCGCCTGCGGACGTATGCTCTAACAGCAGCATAAAAATTGTCTAGTCAGACACACAAGTTTGGAAACTCATGATTCTCAAAAAAAAGTCTGTACCGGCACGAAGTAAGCGCATTTCACAAAATTAACTCCAGGATATGACTAATGTGTTCAAAGATTTGTCTCAAAGACTTATTCTCTCACCATGACTTTACCCCATTATATTTCTCCAAAAATAATACACTTGTGAACATAAAAAATGCACACACCTCCATAGGACTCGTAATGCAGTAATGACACTCGCCTCTAAATAGTCACGAAACCAAAGAGAAAGAACCGCAGAAATCTTCTCTTGGCTCGAAAAACTCTATAACCACAAAAAAAAAAGGGTCACCCCCCGCCAAAGATTAATTCCAACTCCATTATGAGACACCATATTAATAACAACACCACTCCGGTTATAAAAATTTTTCCTCCATTTGGTTAATAACCAACCCCTTTATATTATTCTCTTATTTCTCCAATAACCATATGTTAATAAAGAAAACACCACACTCCAGGAATAGAGAATAATCACCTCTATTTCGGCAAATACAAAATATTTACTTCTATTTCCCCAATACTCCATGTGGAACAAAACAAGGCTCCAAAAAATATATCTCCAAAAAAATGTGCTCTCAAGGCATCTAACTCACACACTCACAAGTATTGCCCCATAATCTCCAAACATGTGTCTCCATTTGCAACAAAGATGGCTGCAAAATAATTGAACTAAACATATCTCATATCACATTGGCAAATATCAAAAATGGCCAAAAATATATCTCCAATATATTATATCTCAAATTATAACTCCAAAATAGTATATACCTCCAATTATAACTCCAAAATAACATATCTCCAATTCTCCAGAGAATAACTCAATGTTATAGTAAAAAAACTATAAAACTCTCTCCATTTAGCATAACTGCTAAAAAAGGGCAAAAACTCGGCAAATAAAAACTGTCTAGAAGATTCTAGAAAAAATCACCAATGTGCCACAACTCATTATAACAGAACTCCAAATTCAAAGAGTCTTAGCCAAGACTTCTCCATATGCACTACGACATAGGCCACTAGAAAACTTACCCAAGTTTCCTATCTCTCACAAAGTTGTCACAAATACAACAAATGTATTGTGCAAGAAAACTCACAATTTCTGGAACACAAATATCCAGAGAAAAAATGTAGTGCCACTACGTATGCATTCAAAACATGCAAAAAATTCTCCCGTAAATTTCTCTACAGCATCAAATAGCTAAAACACGAACACGTTCCCGAACACTGACTCTAAGTCACGAACTGAGATATTAAAAAATATTCACACCAACTGGAGAGAAAAAATAAATTCAAATTCACCCATGATAAAGAAAACTTGTGTCAGCAAGGAGAAAAGAAAAATCAACGGCCTTGTTCACTATCCTCCGTAACTCACAAGATGTCAAGCAATTATCTGCTGAATTCATAAAAAAAAGAAAAAAAACTAAAATAATGTGTTGTTAGTTCCTCCCAAATTCAAAAAAGATTTCACCTCCCTTGATAGCGTTACAATACCCACGTATTAGTATAAAAAAAATCAGTATCAGAAATATCATTATCAGCAAAATCACCAAAATTTACTATCATCAAAATCATCAGTATCAGTACAAAAAAAAATAAAAAAAAATATCACCAATGTCAATGCTTGTCCATTCTCCAAAAATTCAGCACAAAATTCAGCAAAATTCAACACAATTCACCAAGATTCAGCCAGATTCATCAAGATTCAGCAAAACTCATCCTCGTGAATGACTGAAATATTCTCCAAAGTTACAAAAACTCAACAAATAACTAAGACAAGACTTCTCCCATTAATTCATTGTAATAATTATCCATGAATAATTATCTGTAATAATTATAAAATAATCTCCCATGAAATATCTCAAATCTCTCGTAAAACAAGTCTTCTGTAATGATAATTATACTTAAGTAACCCTCCCGTGACACATCTCAAGTATAATAATTATCAATAATAATAATAATGACTCTCCATAGCGATAATTCTCTTGCAAAGATCTCAAGTAAGGGTGAAATTCAAAATAGCATACAACAGTATTGCTGAACCTCATGACACAATTTCTCCAGATGCAACACCATTTACGACACCGGGCAACACCACTCGGCACCATTTTTCAAAGTAATCTCTCCAACACAATAAAAAATAATAATAATAATAATCTGTGTCTCCCCAATATATTTGTGTCTTCGAAAGCACAAGGAACACATACACCCATACAATGTATTTCAATTCTCTTTTTATTTCCTTTTCTCTTCCTCCAAGAGAGAAAAAAATATCTCTTTTCTAAAAAAAAAAAAGACTCTACGGGCATTTCACTTCATCAACTAATCAATCAGCTGATTTCTTAGCATTGGAATTCATTGTCAAGGCCAGACTTGTCTTTAACAGCCCGACAAAGAAAAAAAAGAAAGGGGGAGTTCACCCACACTGAGAAAAAAAAAGTTTTTCTCCCCCCCGTTAGAACAACCCCTCAGTCAAGCGGCAGAACACTCCCGAGGCAGACCAGTAGTCCCCATCTCCCCTTAAACAGTGTCTGAGGACCCCCTCCCAAGGTATACACTAGTGCCCATCTCCCTGCACTATCTCTCGAGGGAGGCCAGTGGTACCCTCGCAATACCCTCCCTCGAGGCAGGCCATACTCCCCTTGCAATGTCTGAGCCCGTAAAATTCAGTGACCGCTCTTGTCTCCAAGCCAAATATGCTTATCTAAGCACAGTTCACATGCATAGAAAAAAAACTTCTTAATACACCCCTATGTTTTAAACAAAGACGAATGCGTCCATCATAAACACGCGTGAATAAAGAAAACACGTCACTTCTGCTACTATGGGCAAAGAAAAGAATTTTTTTTTTGACCTCTTGAACCAACCCCATTTCTCTGAAATATTTAAAACAACCCTCCCCTTCAAAACAATAGTTTAACACTCACCACTCCATAATGGGAACAAAAATAACTCGGAATTCGCGTAAGACACAGCAATGATACATGCACTAATAACAACACCCGCACAGGTATTTTGGGATGCACTCGTCATTGTACAAGCAAAAGTCATACTGAGTGCGCCCACTGCTCCTAGGCTGCCTCCCTGGGAAAAATGCTGAGTCCAATAAAATCCTTCCCCTCCCTTCTGTTACCAGCCGGATAGTTATTTCTCTACCCCTTTTCACTTAGCAACCGAGATCTAACAATTTAACAATTTTCCACAATCCCACAAAGGCTTTGTCGTTCGAAAACTATCGCTAAGCCATAACCCATAACCCCTTTATTTTCTAACTGGCCACCCATCTCTCATTGGCGTTCCTAGGCATAGAAAAGAAAAAAAAAAAACTTTTATACCCCCTCTTAACTGCTTGCCACCACTGTAATGGGGGGATTCCCCCCCCATTATTCATTAGGTAAGCGTGTGACACGAAACGGAAGGCAAACCAACACACAGCCTCTCTCTCTCTCTCGGCAACTCTAGCACCGACACCTCTCTCTCTCTAAGGAATCTCTCTCTCTCTCTCTCCACCTCTTTCTCTCCATTCTAACAGGTAATGAAAATGAGAGAGTCGCATCATAACATTAACATTTATTAACAATGAATAAATAATGGATAATCAAGTAATCGAGTCTTACAGACTAACTCAAAAAACCCCGAAATAGTAAAATGTCTAATAGTAATCATTAGTCACCAAAAAAGTCTACACCCATCTGGGAACTCTCTGTCGGTCCCATTGCCAGTTCTGCTAGAACTGCCAGAATCGTCTGTTTCAAAGATACAGAACACATCCCGGTAAGTACACATAAGTTTAGCAACAAAATCTAAAGATCAGATATTCTGAAAAATGTCACAGACAACAAGCCGCTCTTTGGCTAAAGTAATTCAACACTCACCCAAGCAACCGCACCATTATAAAACACTTAATAAAAAACTCCCGGTGAACGCCACGGCATCTTGCCTGTCTCTTGAAGACCCTCTGTCAAAATCCCCCCATAGACTTGCGTATGAAACTATTAAAGGGAAGAGGCACACACGCACATACGAACACACAGTTTGTTAGCGCCTCGCAACACTAGTTGCATCCAGTTTCACAAAGGCACTTTGAGAAGAGTTAATAAACTCAGTACATTGACTTGTCTAACTAAGCATTTTTTATCTCACGTCATCCCTAGAAACTCATTGTTCAGCTACTCTCAGGTCATTGCTTCTCACTGTTCTCCACATTCCATAGGTCACAGAGAACACATGGACAATATATTATTAATCAAAAACCCTAGGCCTTATATATATGTAAATGCATCTTTGCATATGTATATATATATATATATATATATATATATATATATATATATATATACTGTATCTATCTATCAATCTATCTATCTATCTATATATATATATTTTTATATATTATTATATATTATATAATAGTTATATATATATACATATATATATATATATATCATATATTATATATATATATATATATATATATATATATATATTGTGACGTTTATAGATCGTTCGTCTACCCCGCAATTAATTAATTAATTCGATTTGGAAAACGGCAGCCATTTCTTTAGAATATCAGCTGATTTTTAGTAAACGCGGGAAACCCAAAACCCGCCAGCTAGAGATAGGAAGTTCCCCAGTTGGGGGAAAAGAGTCTTTTATCAGCTGTAGGGACGTATCTCAAAAGGGAAGGGTGTAGGCAGATTGGTACTTCTTAGACCTATACCTTAAGCTCTCTTTCCTGTGACCCCTCTGCTGGCTGTATGCTTGTTTTCCAGGATTTGCCTTGATCGTGGGGGGTTAAGCTGACCTCCAACCCCCAAGCAACCCAACTGAATTCTGTCTCAGTCGGCTGCGAGACGTGATCTCGGACAGAGGTCAAATTACCTGCCTTCCTGTTAGGCCTACCCAGGGTGTGAGTGGCGCGCCGATGACCCAGGCCTCAGACAAAGGGGGCCATGCTTTTCTACAAAGAGCCACTGAACACGACATCCAGGTACGTCTTGTGAAACAACATATTGCCAGTCCCTTATCACCTATTATAATTTTGATCCTCATTCTCCCAATTCAATTTCCAGCAACAAAAGGAATTCATCCTTTTGTTCCCTCTCACTGCCTCATGGCCGCATGCTTCCCCTTGTGTGATCGTCCCAGACCAATGGAGTCATTGCATACTTCAGTGAAACCTTAAAAGTTCCTTCTCCCCAGTATTAGAGAATTAATTAATCAAAGCAAGAAGTCATTTTTTCTTTTATCTCGTTTAATCTGGGATTCTTTTCCAGATTCCATGAGTCACGTGCCGTCTCTGCCCGCAAGTGTGCATTACCCCAAGTGAATGAAAATCAGCTTGAATTGAATGAGATTATAAGCCCCAACGTGGGGGCCAATATCATTTACCTTTTCTCCAGGCCAGCACGGGCCTTTTTGTAAATAAATAGCTGTTAAGTAACGAGCTGAGTTTTCTGGCGACCTTCCCTCTAAAGAAATTAATAATAACTATCAGTTTACGGTAAGTTAAAGCAATTCCCTCTTGAAATCCCTCAATTATTTCCGTTTACGTATCTAGCCTCTCTCAAGGCCGCTATATACGTAAAATTGGCGAATCTTGCCTGGATTGAACCTAGCTTGCTTAAAAAAAGCTTGTAAATCGCGTTATCCGTTGTAAAACGTAAACTGTAAATTATTTTACAAAACGTAAATCAAGCACACTTGCAGGGAAAGAAGACACACTGACTCACGGTAAGGTATTCCATTCATTAATATGATTATTCTGTAACCAATGTTAGCTTAAGGTACGTTTAAGTATTTTTTATTGTAGAAGTGTGTTAAACAAATGTGAAGGTAGAAATATTATTATATTGAAACGGCCAGAGCGCCGAGCGAATTCTATTTTGTAAATCGCATTGTTGTCGAACGAGCACTAACACGTGTGCAGATAGATGCCAGAAAGGACCAGATCAAACTAGGAAGTGCTTTGCCAGGGTTTATTGCTGTATTAGAAAGCCTAGCTAGTTAGGAGTGTTTTACTAATAGTTACGGCAAAAGAAGTGTACAATTCTTTTGTCTGTGATATGTTAGGGAATCCATTTTTAACTTAGTTTTCATTCCAAGTGTTGGTAACCGCTTACCTCTCAGCTTAAATTCAGCTTAGAGCATTTTCGCGCCTGCGCGGTCTCAACCAGCCTTCGTTTTCGCTCACAGCGGCAGCCATGTTTTTATCTCTTTCAGAATTATTTAAACCATTTAAGCAAAGTAACGTAAGTCTCGAAGTTTTAACGTAAATAATATCGATCTCGGTACTAGTATCTATCGTTCTGCCAGAGAAATTAACGTAATTCGCCTTGAATAAGAAAGTAGAATTTTGTGTTGTAAATTGCCTTCGCATTTACAGAGAATCAGCTGTTTTGAACGACACGCTGTGTGCTAACCCGCTCTGCTCTCCTCACGTGTTTCACCTCGCATCGCTCACTCGCGCGCTGAGCGAAGTTTCATTTCACTTCGCACTTAACGTAACCTCATTCACAATTGTTTGCTAACATCGTTTTAAAATCCTTACTGTCATTTCACTGTTCACGGGGACCTAGTAATCTTACATAAAGTTAACGTAAATCTCAAGTAGAGTAAATCACAAGAATTGTTAACGTAAAACGCGTCTTTGTAAAATTCATATTGAAACGCAAATCATTTCATAAGCGCGAGCCGCTACATTAACGTAAAAATCGTTCAACGCGAGCGCGTTATCATTTTCATAAAACGTTATCCAAAGCAATTCTTTCATTTCACGTTAACGTAAGTAAATCATTTAACGCAAGTTACGTCCTATTAAACGAACATTAGTAGTTCAATTCAAATATAAGGGAGTTCATTCATATATCATTTTTCACCCTCTCCGAGAGAGAGAGAGAGAGAGAGAGAGAGAACCAGAACCCAGTATTCACGAAGCCAAGAGTACTACATCTTACCATTAATTATAGCATGCAGAATTAACATTATTTTAGTCTCTTGTGTCTTTCATTTACACAGCGTGATACGTACGCGCATGTGTCCATTGCAGTTTGCAAGCATTTATTTATTTCATTTATCGAGTACTTCAGCGAGGGACTGAGCATTTCTAAAATTTCCATTACCTGTCGTTGCCCGAGTGGTCTTGTTCATTTTTATCACAAAAGACTTGCGTATACCGCAAGCACAATTCGCACAGTGTGCCACGCCAATTCATTACTTCCAGACAGGGAAGTCGTTACCAGTTTAGGACTGGCCACCACCAGTGCACGTCAGGTCTTATCATTTTACAGTGCCACTAATTCTTGACACTGTTCATCGACTGGCTGCTGAAGTACTCCCACCTTTTACTTTCTCTCCTCCACCATTACACTCTGCCATGAGCAGTGCCCTTTCACTTCGGTATACTTAAGTATACTGCATCTAGTGTCGTCCGACGGGACACACCAGCACGATACCAGTGCTCCAAGGAACGCCTCCTCATAAGTGCCATTGCACCTGTACAGGCCGTACAGGTAGCCATTATACCTGCGTGTCCGTCCTACGGAACGCCCATTCATTAGAGTATCCACCATTTTGGATCACTCCACCAAGGAACGCCTCCGAAAGTGCCGTGCACCTGTATTGGACCTACAGGTAGCCCATTCCAGCGTCTCCCAACTTAGGAACGCCCTTAAGTGTGACGTACGCCGTACACTCCATTTGATTTTTTCACCTCTTTAGAAGGTGCCAATCCAGAAGTGCCACCAACTTACGGGACACTTCCCAAGTGCCACAGAGCACCCAGTCTTCTCAGACTTTTTTCTCTACCACGTCGCAGAACACCTTTCCAAGTGAGTGCCACTTTCCACAGTAGGCACTCCTATTCCATTCCGTACCCTTCCTGGCCATTATTTTCATTTTTCATCAGAGCCTCTACTGCAGCCTAAGGGAAATGTCTTCCCCTGCTTCCCGCGACTTCTTTGCCAGAGAGCTAGAGAAGCTCGGAGCCCTCATAACTCTGGGCAAGGAGGCCGGTTACACTGGACCAGCACTTGACCAGTGGATAAAGACGCAGCAGGCTGCCGCACGCCTGCAAGAAAAGAAAGTAAGAGAAAACCAGAGACAAGCCAGAGAAGCAGAAAGGAAGGCAAGGGAAGAGGAGCGAAAGCATGAGCTCGCTCTCAAGGAGAAGGAACTCGACATCAAGCGGGAGAAGGCCCGTAAGGAGAGTATCCTAGCTCAAGCCACTCTGCCAGCTTCCAGCCCTGCACCCACTGTCTCTCTTAGTCCCGCCGTCTCTGGTCAGCCTGACATCCTTTCGATTTGCGAGCCTGGTCCTGATCCAGTGCCCGAGATAGAAATTTCTTCTGCACCATCTCAGCCTCTTACCCTTTTACCGCCTACCTCCTCCCTTTTGGAAGAGGTAAGCCCACCAGTTAACCCCAGACTTGTTTCCGAGGGTGATTCAACAGAGGTTTCCTTAACCTCCCCACGTCAAATCACTGCCAGAGAGGACTCTTCACCTGTGCCAGAGCACACTGCCAGCCTTGGTGACTCCACAGATTCGCAACCTGTGGGGGCATCTCGGTCTTATCATCCAGTGCCACGGAAGAGGTTCTGGAACACGTTCTGCCGAGACTGTGGCCGCAAGGGTCACATGTCTGCAAATTACGGAGGGTGCGCTAATTGCAATATTCCTGCCATCGCAATGGCCGTAACCAATCCTTCTTCACTAGGACCCCCAGCTAAGGGCCCTATAACTGTTGCACCCCTCCAAAGTCATTATCAGCCAAGCCACGTCAGAGCCTACGACGACTCTGGCGCTCAAGTCTCCCTGATACGGGAAGACAGAATTCCCCGAGGGGCTAACATTGATAGACGTCGATTGATCACCATTGAAGGTATCAATCACATTAAACTGATCCTTCCGACCGTCCAATTGAGGGTCACCAGACCTCACTTCTCCAAAGAATGTACTCTTGCAGTTGCAAGCTACATCCCAGGAGGTTATGACCTCCTCCTAGGGCAAGACATGAAGTCTCCCTCACAATTCAAAAAGCCTAGGGGTCCTAACCCCATGTCAATTCACTCCAAAGCAAGGAGTCACCGAAATTCTACTTCCTCTAGGAAGTACATCCACCAACAGTCTCCCCTGTTACCAAGGAGGGAGATTGACCATTCACAGTTCCGTTGCAAGACCTGTAACGTAATAGGGCACTCCACAAATTGGCCTAGGTGCCCTAGCAAGTTATGTGCAGCGGACACTGTCCAAGTCCCACAAGGCTTAGCCTTCCAAAAGAGACAGGACCCTCTGTTTCCCATAACCAAGGGCACGCTGAGAGGTATTGCACCTCCGGTACCCGCCACAGGTCCAGTCGACCTCAACTCTCTGCCAGTACCACTTGGCAGCACTGAGCAGTGCCAAGCTCCGTCCAGCCTGGACGTAGAGCCACCACCGAACTTGACCTCTGCGCCTGGCCCCGAGCTAGCGCCGGCGCCTAACCTTATCAAGGATCCTCCTACAGGAGATCCTCCAACAGGCATGGAGCTTACCACAGCCCATGGCCAATCACTAGTTCCTTCTTCTTCATCCTTACCTCTGTCGCCCGAGGATGAACCTCCGGCAGACCTTACCTTTGTACCTCCTCTGGAAAACCAGGAACTGCCCGACCAGGAGTCAGCCTGGAGTTTTCCCCTCACGACGGTTGTCGCAGCAGCCGGAGTGAGGGCCTCCCCTGCAGTAGGTTCCACCTCTACGACGGTTGCTGCAGATACCGAAGTAGGGGGTTCTCCTGAAATCCCTCAGGCTACCACTGCCTCTGCTCCTGCCGGTGTTTCTGGCCTTTCCCCAGAGTCTGTGCCTCTGTCTACTCCTAGGACTGGTATAGCCAGGTCCTGGAGGAATAAGAAGAAGAAGAAGAAGGGACGTAACCAATCATTAACATATTAACAAAAGAGCCACATGCTCTCCTTGACACCTGTGCCCGAGGTACAGTGTCGCATTCATTTGCAGAATGATCCTGGCACCTACCCAGAGAAGGTAGCCAGCCTGATCTCTGCCAGTAGCACTAACCCTCTAACCCCTAGCCATTGTAATACTAACCCTCACTTAAATATAATTACCTCATTGCATTTCCCTCCTGGTCAATTAACCACTCATCATCCCCATGCATCATTACCTCTCATTATGTATTGTAACAATTCCGGCGACACATTACTGCTGTGCGTACCACACTCTGGAATGATTGCGTCTTCATTTAACTGTATTGAGTAGGTTAGGCTAATGATTTAGTACCAGGGCATTAGGTTAGTAGCAAGTAGAATTTTCAAGTAACCTTATCTAGGGGTAGAGTAGACTGTCGTCACAAGACAACCCGTAGTTATTACTTAGGCTAGACTACATCACTACATTAAGTCAGTACACTTAGCATCTTTGCCTATAAGTTAGGTAGGCCACTGTAGTTAGCTGTATCGCTGCTCAAAAAAAAAAAAAAAAAAAAAAACTTCAAGTTGGAGTAGGAGAACTGGGTAGTCGAGACGATCAATTTATTTAAGCCAAGACCTTCACGCCCGAAAGGGAGTGAATGCCTTCTTAACAGGGGGAGCTGTGACGTTTATAGATCGTTCGTCTACCCTGCAATTAATTAATTAATTCGATTTGGAAAACGGCAGCCATTTCTTTAGAATATCAGCTGATTTTTAGTAAACGCGGGAAACCCAAAACCCGCCAGCTAGAGATAGGAAGTTCCCCAGTTGGGGGAAAAGAGTCTTTTATCAGCTGTAGGGACGTATCTCAAAAGGGAAGGGTGTAGGCAGATTGGTACTTCTTAGACCTATACCTTAAGCTCTCTTTCCTGTGACCCCTCTGCTGGCTGTATGCTTGTTTTCCAGGATTTGCCTTGATCGTGGGGGGTTAAGCTGACCTCCAACCCCCAAGCAACCCAACTGAATTCTGTCTCAGTCGGCTGCGAGACGTGATCTCGGACAGAGGTCAAAGTACCTGCCTTCCTGTTAGGCCTACCCAGGGTGTGAGTGGCGCGCCGATGACCCAGGCCTCAGACAAAGGGGGCCATGCTTTTCTACAAAGAGCCACTGAACACGACATCCAGGTACGTCTTGTGAAACAACATATTGCCAGTCCCTTATCACCTATTATAATTTTGATCCTCATTCTCCCAATTCAATTTCCAGCAACAAAAGGAATTCATCCTTTTGTTCCCTCTCACTGCCTCATGGCCGCATGCTTCCCCTTGTGTGATCGTCCCAGACCAATGGAGTCATTGCATACTTCAGTGAAACCTTAAAAGTTCCTTCTCCCCAGTATTAGAGAATTAATTAATCAAAGCAAGAAGTCATTTTTTCTTTTATCTCGTTTAATCTGGGATTCTTTTCCAGATTCCATGAGTCACGTGCCGTCTCTGCCCGCAAGTGTGCATTACCCCAAGTGAATGAAAATCAGCTTGAATTGAATGAGATTATAAGCCCCAACGTGGGGGCCAATATCATTTACCTTTTCTCCAGGCCAGCACGGGCCTTTTTGTAAATAAATAGCTGTTAAGTAACGAGCTGAGTTTTCTGGCGACCTTCCCTCTAAAGAAATTAATAATAACTATCAGTTTACGGTAAGTTAAAGTAATTCCCTCTTGAAATCCCTCAATTATTTCCGTTTACGTATCTAGCCTCTCTCAAGGCCGCTATACGAAAAAAAAATATCATGTATATATATATATATATATATATATATATATATATAATTATATATCATACATAGTATCTAAAATATATAGCTCAATCGATGTACTCACAAATGCAAGTATATCGAAGAATTTTTTTTAAGGAAATACAAAAACGCACTTTGCAACAAACCATAAGTATATTTGATTTTGAAGCAGAATTGCAGCTAAATTATACGGATAACTCGATTACGCAAATATTTTTCTTAGGCAAATGAGAGAGAGAGAGAGAGAGAGAGAGAGAGAGAGAGAGAGAGAGAGAGAGAGAGAGAGAGAGAGAGAGATTCTATGCATCAGATAGACGGCGCAGTATATCACGCGTATTGAAAGAATTCATTTCAAGGCTGACTCTGAGCAGCTGAAGTAAATACTGGATTAAGAGCACTGCTTAAAATTACCCCCAAGGTTCCCAATCGCCTTCATCAAAATGGTCACCTCTGATTACCTATTCAAATCTGACTCTCTTTACAAGGTTGTAGTATGACCTGAAGCACGTGAATAATGACTGTTTACCTCCACAGGCGCTGAGAAGTTCCGGCCGATCGGCAGCTGCGCTTTCGAGAGGCGAAGAAATTCTTCACGAAGGCTACGGGTCTTTCTTCTTCGAGACTGGTCTGAGGAATCCAGCATTCACTGCGAGAGAGGCATTATTCAAGGGAGAGGACGTCATAGAGGTTTTGCCTCTCGTATGGAACAGTGCGCTCTCCTTCTATCTCCGGCACAGTTCGACAACAAGACTTCCGACTTGAGTGACTGTCATTTACGTCACTTGAAAACTAAAGAGGAGAAAGGAAATCTAGTGGCAACATTATATGCGGACTTGTAACTAGGAAGATAGGTAGAATTGCTGGTGAGGAATCTGGATTAATCTTTTTAAACTAAAAGTCGTTCAGGATTTTTCCTTTGGTGTCAGGGCTTTCTGTACACAGCGTTTTCGCTATGTAGGAGAAAGAACCGTTCAAAGGGAAAAAAACAGCCATGAGACTTATTATTTTGTTTATGATATTATATATATGAACACACAAACACATCTATAGATGTGTTTTGTTTGTTTGAAAGTAGAGATAAAACTTATTGTACAATTGACAGATAGGCAAAGTGGAGAGAATGGTAAGACCGATAAAATGTTATCGACATGGAAATGTGTTAGAATTTTTAATCAAGAGAGTAACTGCTCTGGTGTAGCCTACGCATTTCCATTATTATTATCCTTATTATATTATGCTTCCGTGGTCATATATTGTACGTAAAATGAGAAGCCAGGAAAAGAAAGTAGTTGTATGTAACAAAATTGGAATCGGAGAATGGATTGTGACAGGTATGTTTAACGGCTGGTATTTGCAGCTGATACTGTAATGCTGAGTATGAGTGTATGCGTATGTAGTATACATTTTAACATTAGACATGACTTTCTCCAATTTCACACAGAAGTGCGATGAAATGTCGCTTGGCGTCATGCTGAAGTGCGTATTGTGGATCACCATTGTCTACTTGCCAACTGTCTATGGGACGCTCTCTCAAACACCCTCCAAAGACTTAATAGGCTGTAAGTGTACATACGGTTACGCTGCATTCTTTTGTGTGTCTATGTTTTGCCATCGTTATTGTTACTGTTGTTGCTCATTTTGTTGTTACTACTTAATGTTATCTTTGCCACTGATAAGACTTCCATGTCCATTTTTGTAGACAACACTAAAATGAGCAACAGCAGTGAAATGATCTTTTAATGTTTATAAGCACTTTTATGCAAGTCTTCTTCTGCAATGGTAATAAGAAAAACTGAACAACTACTACTACTACTACTACTGCTACTACTACTACTACTACTACTAATAATAATAATAATAATATATACAATAGAAACTTACTTGTAAAAACATATACTTGTAACTGGCAAACTTAAAAAACGACTGCTTACATAAAAGTAAGGTATAAGATGTTGTTTTCAAGGGCCACTGATCGAATCTCGAAAATGAACTTTGTTTGTTTGTTTGTTTGTTTTTTGGTTACTTAGAGGAGAAACGACAAGATGAAACATTGAAAGTGGAAACAGAATTCTTAACATAAACACTTTTCGATTGTGATTCTCAGCGTAACACCATAAGACCGTAGGAATAGCCTCAAGACTTCGTTTTTAAATCCTGACCTCAATATAAAATCCAAATATGACCCTGAATATATTAATCAGATAAGTAACAGCACAGACATAACTTACGCGTGTGAATTCCCACAGTATATCCGAAAAACATAATGATGAAACAAATAAGACTAATCTTTTCCATTTCTCTCCCAGGGACAGGAAAGGGAGGGAAGGCAGAAGGGATAATGGGAGAAGGAAGAGCATGGAGGAATAATTCTCGGCCTATGGTTACCAGGCGGCTCCTTCCCCTCGTCAGCAAACTGGAGGATGTGGCCGTTCCTGTCCTGCAGATGACACATCAGCGAGAGACCGGGTATGTCCGCCATGTAGCTCTAATTAATGATATGGAAAATACGGAATATTGCAGCTAAAAGCGTCAGTTTGTGCATGGCACTGTTTACAAGTAACACATAAAAATGCACCTTGAAATAATTGCTTACGGATATCACTCACAAATGTTTAAAACACATACAGAACAACCCTAGTTCGGGGAGAAGGCTTGAAATATAAAAAATATTACGAGTGACATATACATATGTGTATAACTGAATCACGAAAGTTGGAACGTGGTAAATGCATAAATACAGGTATAAGCCCCGAAGGAAAGTGAAACACTGGGGTAGCTGCAAGATCTTTCGACTCAACGTCCTTTACTGAAGGACGTTGAGTCGAAAGATCTTGTAGCTACTCCAGTGTTTCACTTTCCTTTGTGGCTTATACACGTACGTATGTATGTATGTACATACAGTATATATATACTTATATATTATTAGATATAGATTATATATATATATAAATATTATATTATTATTTATATATATTATATATATATATGTATATATATATAATATATAAATATATCTATATATATATATATATATATATATATATATTATATATATATGTATTATATATGCTTAAAAATCACAGTAGATGCACGTGACTTCATTAAACAAGCGAACAACACAGGAAAATGATAGGCAGAAATCCAAGAGCTTTCGTCTTTACTAAGACATTGGCAAGGAACGATTTTTAGATTTTTACAGTTGTTGCTATATCTTAAAGTCGGAGTAAGGGCAAATAAGTTCTGTATTCATAACTATATGTTTTCTTCGGTAAACAAAATGTTGGCTGTTGCCTTTTAACTTGCTGATTGAGCAGAGTCACCTTGTTAGCTTAATATTGAAGAGACTAGTTTTCAATTCTTCCTTTTGGGAAATTTGAATGATAAGGAAAACGTAAGTTTTAGAAGCAGTTTGAACATAAACCTTTTATTTGACCAAAATTTAATATGACATCAATAATAATAATAATAATAATAATAATAATAATAATAATAAATAATAATAATCATAATAATAATAATAATAATAAATAATAAATAAGTTAAAAAATAATAAAAAACTGGGCACCGAATATTTTTTGGTAAGAACTGTAACAAACTCTCAAGTTTTTTGGGGAAAGCTTTTTCTTTTTCAGATATTATGGACTGACTATAAACTAAAAAAATTTCAGACATTAAGAATTATATCCAGTGTTGACCATCAAACGGCAAGTCCGCCTTCTTGATGAAAAGATTATCTTCGGCAATAATAATTTTTTGGGCCTGGGGAAGATGTGAGTAGAGAATGGGTCACTACAGAAGTAGTTTTTTTTTGTCATTAGTTACAAACTCATATAAATCATTTAACGGAGAAATTAACCTACTGTTCATGCTGCAGTCATCATAAAAATTGAATGCAGCGGCGTTGAATCTGTCCAAGAAAACGTAGTACTACCTTTCTTGTGTCCAGAGATACATTCTACCACAAAGCCTATTTCCGAACGTAGAAAGATCGCGTATTTTCTGATCGGGAACAGTGCCATTGCAATATACTGTTGGGATGATGACCACAACAAGGGCTTCAGTAACAGTAGGTCATTTTATAAAAGTAATAATACTGACAGATTAGAAGTCGGAGTAGCGTTAATTCCGCACCACAATCCGTGCCGAGAAATTATTCGTTAATAAAAAAGGAAAAATTGTCATCAGAAAAACCGATGCCAACCGAGTTCCCCTTCTGTAATAACTAATTAAATAATACCCCAAAACATTTCTTTGCTTACTTTTTCCATTCTTTCACAAGTAAGAAATTAGAGTTTGTTGTTGTTATTACCAACACGTCTTCATTATTTATTTTATTTTATGGGTGGTTTTATCCAGGGCATTAAAAAATATATTCTTGTCGATGAGTAGTATCAATAAAATAAAAAAAAATTCCTGTTTCACTTATAAACGAGAACATTACAACTAACCCAAAAAACGTATACTGGTCCTCCCTACTCGAATGAGAATCATCACCAAAGAAAAAATGACTGGCATCCTACTTATATCATCACACAATCACTATCATAATGTAGGTGTTATCATTAGTCCCATCATCATTAACCCCATGAATATCATCGCCCCGCCGTTTTCAACCTAATTCTTTTTTCTTCTTCTTGTCGTATGTTTTATTTCTCTTGAACCACAAACAGGACTCCGCTGATCATCCGGGTAGCAGCCGAAGAATGGGTCCCTCACATAGCTGTCACAGAAGATGCCAACGGGAAAATCACGATCAGCGGGCCCATGGCCAACCTGCTGAACGCCCTGGCTAAATCGCTCAACTTCCAGTAAGTAAATTAGGGGCTTGAGCGAGAATAGAACGAAGCCAGGTATCCGTCAGAGAGTGAGGGAGAGTCAAAATAAAACATTTAATCAAAGGAACGACAAAGCCAATCTTTCTATTGGGACTTTTCTTTCTGTTGTAACCACTTTACGGCCGAGTAAGCAATGACGTTAAAAGCTTCCAAAGTGTTGACAAAGTAAACCATATTCTCAGATGAACGACTTACTGCCAAGGTTGAATTCGTGTAACTCGCAAGAACACCCACTTTTAATATACTGAAGACAACTTCACCAGTAACTAGAGGATGGCACAAGTTCTTACGCCAATAACTATAAAAAAAATTATAAAAATTATCAAAATCGGCAATTTGCAAATTTGTCAGAATCAGCAGTTGCGCTGATTGACGAACATGCATCCAGTATGGATTTTGTCCCAGTTTAGACGAATGACAGCATAAATAAAGGCGATGCTACTAAGTACCTAAATGAAGGATCTAAAGAAAACTGAAATCACCATAAAAGGCCTCAATAAACAACCAAAACCATTTCGTATGTGAAAGACGACGGTAACCAGCAGTACGATTCCTCATAGTCTCCACAATACACCGCTCCCCCTACACCATCTCCAACCATCTCTCCTCCCGCGCGATGTTAATGTGTAATTTACAAAGAATTTATAAGAATGTGAAAATTACTTTTCCATTAACAATAATTTCATTTAATAACTTTTAACCTAAACAAAAAACATTAGCATTCTTGATAGAGTGAAGATTAAAAGAGATGAGTCATAAATATCATGTAATAAAATGCTCTAATAAAGATAATTTGAAAACAGTTTCCACCTGAATACATCCAGGTAGTTGCATCTAATAAACTATTCATTTACCCTTTACATAAAATAAAGAACAGTAGCATAAATCTTCCATTCCGAATTCATTATAAATACATAAACCTGAATTATAACAAATTTATACTACAGACATCTGGATTTTTAAGAAGTATGGTGCTTAATATTTTAAGAAAAAATCTACTAAATGCCTCCAATACCATTAACTCGCTTCTTAACTCGCATAGCATGGTAAAAAAAACTCTTCAAATTTAGTTTCAGATTACATTAAAATTAAATATCCAAATTTAGTGTCTGATCACATTAAAATTAAATATTGTAAGGATGCAGTAAAAAACGGCTTAAATTTCCTTCAGGTATGTCCTGGTTCGGCCACCTGACGGGGCATGGGGCATTCCTTCGCCTTCAGGGGACTGGAACGGAATGATAGGAATGGTCAAGAGAAACGTAAGTTGTGTAGTATCTTTTGGTTCGTTCCTAAAATCAGCAGGCTTAGAAAAAATATTAGAGCGAATTGCAGTTCGAGTAAATTTCAGTTCAATCACTGAATTTCAGTTCACTGACAATGAATTTCTGAGTTTTGAAGATATAATTTCCTGGATTTTGCTGAAATACAAAGACAGACGATAGTGAGGAGACTTGCAGATATGGTCTTATGAATAAGTTTCATAGCAAAGTTACCGTAGCCCTAAACAGTTCTTGTCTTTGTACCAAAATAGAAACGGGGCCACTATAATCAGGTCTCTAATCTCGCTTCTACAATATACTGTCTCTAAATGTATTGTTTCCAGCTTCTGGATTAACTTAATAAAAAGAAAAAAAAAATACATTTGCAGTCATGAACGTTTGATATGTAACCAATATTTAAATATGAATGAAAGCATGCCATTATCTATACATAAAATTATATTATGAAACCGAGGCGATATCTAAAGTTTAACATAAATTGCAACTGGAAATTTAGTGAAAATGAATGAAGAACAGTTGCATTCAATCTCTGTCTTTGAAACCTGAGAAGAAGTTTGGAAGTGAAAGAGAATAAAATAAATGGCCTGAGAAATTACCGAATGGAAGATGGCCACTGGAAGCTATGACAAAAAATGTAATATGATAACAATGCAAAATGTACATGTACGTATAAATCTCTCTCTCTCTCTCTCTCTCTCTCTCTCTCTCTCATCATCTCTCTCGTCTCTCTCCGTCTCTTCTCTCTCTCTCTCTAGGAGGCTGACCTTGCCCTTGGACCGTTCGGTCTGACGTACTCAAGGTCACGGGTGGTTGACTTCTCGTCTCCTATTCTCATTGACTACTACAGGATTTTGGTCAAGCGTCCCACATCAGAGCCTGATCCTTGGGGATTCCTACGTCCTTTTAGGTACGTCGAGAGAGAGAGAGAGAGAGAGAGAGAGAGAGAGAGAGAGAGAGAGAGAGAGAGAGAGAGAGAGAGAGAGAGAGAGAGAGAGAGAGAGAGAGAGAGAGATAGTTAATGACGTTATTCTAAGAGGCAGACAGTTCAGATTGTTTTAGTTGTGTGTGTGTGGGAATGATGCAACGATTCAACGTCAGTGAGAAATTATTTCTAAAATCTCCTAAACTCAGCTTTTAAAAAAATGTCACTATCCTACAAAATGGTGTAGTTTCGAGCCTACGCTTATTTGGCCGACTTGTCATAATCATTCTTATTCAATAAAATTCAGCCCGTTTAACACATCAACTCCTAAAACCGAAATCTAGCGAACACATGAATGAAGCAACAACGAATCTTGTCACAGACCTGAAAACACATTCCTATTTCAGCGTGGACGTCTGGATAGGTATAGCGCTGGGCCTATGTGTATCAAGCTTGCTGGTTTACGTAACTATGTACAGCTGGACGACCAAGGCGAAAGAAGCAGGGATATTAGGAAACATCAAACTGTTTTTAGGGCAATTATTTGAACTGAACGCATCTCTTCTAGCCCAACGTAAGAGTCTTTTGTCCCATTTTCAAAAATATTATGGAAATGACAGAAAAACTAACAAAGACAGCTCATAATTCTTCTACAAAACTGGCTATACGTTGCAGTTTCAGTTATATGAGGGATAAGATCGCTCATAGCAATCAAAGGTCTTTACATATCTTTCCTGCGTGATTATAAACTTATTTCTGTTTGTGTTTAAATGGAGACGTCTGTTTCATATTGGCGTTTATTCAAGGCAACGTTTCAGGGACCAGCCCCATTTTCAAGCTGAAAATTACTATAATAAAATAAAATTAAAAATAATTACTTATCTAAAAAACAAAAACACACAATTACAATATACAATGCGAATTAAAAAAACACCAACGAAACTCAAGTACAGTCATACCCCTACATACGAAAGTCCCTACGTACGAAAAATCCAGGTTACGAAGGCAAAGACGAAGATTTTTTTGCTTCTGTGTATGAAAATAATTCAGGTTGCAAAAGGGTAAAGTCCCAGATTCACCCGGGCTGTCGAGAACAATTTTAAACTTGCACGCCGCCAACTCGGTAGACTCGCCACCATCCTCCCGCTCTCCCATTGGTTCATGATGCTAGTCACCGGCGTAAGATCCTGCTCTCCTATTGGTCTGCATCTGTCCCATCATGCCTCTATGTAAAGGCGTTCCTTAACCATTTTTTGCGGCAGCATTATTGTAACTCGTGGAATTCATTCGTTCACATAGATTTCGTTTGTTAATGTAAATTCATGTTAGTGATTTCGCTTTCGTTGTACTGCAAGTTACTTTATCGTGTTGTGTGTGAACTTAATTACTTACATTATTAGCCATGGGTCCCAAGAATGTTGCTGAAGTTCACGGAAAGAAGAGCATGCTTTCTATGGAGACAAAGATGGAGATAATCAAGAAGTGTTAATGTTTTCTGCCATTTGTTAATGTGTTTCGTAAAGTTTAGTGTTAATGTTTTCTGCCATTTTTTAATGTGTTTCGTAAAGTTAAGTGTTCATGTTTTCTGCCATTTGTCCTCCTCCTCTGTCGCCACTTTCGGACATCGCCTCACTAGAAAGGTAAGGTTCCACATTTTACTACATACATACGTACATATACCTACAGTATTCTCGTACCCTGTACTCTAATACACTTTATTTACAGGTACAGTCATGGTTAGGTTAGGTATTGAATGGTCCAAACTGTTGTATTTCTTTGTTTATTGGTCAATTTAGCTTTATTATCAAATTTACTGTGGTGTTTTTGTAGGGCTTGGGACGAATTAGGCAATTTACATGTAAAACGTAGTCCTAGATATGAAAAATTCAAGTTACGAAGGCCGCTTTGGAGCAGATTGATTTCGTAACCTGAGGCACTACTGTACCATTTCCTTGAGTTTCGTTGGTGTTCTTTTAATTTGATTTACATCTTGTAACTGTATGTTTTTTAGAGGAGTAATTATTTTAATTTTATCTTATTATTGTAATTTTCAGCATGAAAATGGGCTGGTCTCTGAAACGTTGCCTTGAATAAACGCCAATATGAAACAGACGTCTCCATTTAAACCCTTACCACTATGTATCCCATCTGAGGCTTCCCCTTCAGTTTATATATATATATATGTGTTATATATATATATATATATATATATATATATATATATATATATATATATATATATATATACATATATATATATATATATATATATATATATATATATATATATATATACACACACATATGTATGTGAGAGTTATGTGTGTTTGTGTATTTGTATGCAGATGTAATAATATATATATATATATATATATATATATATATATATATATATATATTATAAAGATGATAGATAGATAGATAGATAGATGATAGATAGATAGATAATCTTATGTCCTATATTCACAGCCATAACATATATATCGCCAAGAGACAGCGCTCGCATGGCAGTGTGTTTGTGGCTATTCGTGGTTCTGATCGTCAGCCGAGTATTTGGCTCCTCCCTGACCTCACTTCTGGCTGTAAGGAACGTTCCAATTAAATACGACTACCTGAGGCAAGTCATTGACGACCCCAAGATGCAGCTCATCTTCGAGAAGGCCACAGCTTTGGTGGAGCATATGTCTGTAAGTTCTGGAAGTGGCTCTCTCTCTCTCGCTCTCTTCTCTCCTCGTCTCTCTCTCTCTCTCTCTCTCTATCTCTCCTCTCTCCTCTCTCTCTTCTCTCTCTCTCGCTATATATTATATATATATATATATATATATATATATATATATATATATATATATATATATATATATATATATTAAAAAAAGGCAGGTGCTGGAAAACAAGCAGATTCCATGAGTAGTTTAATCCTAGTTTCATGACCCTTAGTCACATCATCAGGGACATCTATAAGTAAAATTATCAGATATTAGCGTGCTGTCAAACCATTAAGAAAATGCATAAAAACATATACACTAAATGATATTGTAATGATACAATAAAGTTTGTTCATACTTACCTGGCAGATATGTATATAGCTGTATTCTCCGAAGTCCGACAGAATTTCAAAACCTACGACACACGCAGTGGTCGGCCAGGTGGTTAGTACCCATTCCCACCGCTGGGAGGCGGGTATCAGGAACCATTCCCATCTTCTATTCAGATTTTCTATTCCCACTGTCTCCTGAGGGGAGGTGAGTGGGTACTTTGAATATATATATCTGCCAGGTAAGTATGAACAAACTTTATTGTATCATTACAATATCATTTTGTTCATGAAACTTACCTGTCAGATATATATATATATAGCTGAATCCCACCTTTGGAGGTAGGGAGAGACAGAATAGGATTTTAAGAAACATATACATGCAGATGATTGACATCTTGGTTCCATACCTGTTAGCATAGCTGACTTCGTGATTACTGTCACCCAAGTCGGCTTTTGCTTTACTAGAGTCTCCAGCAAGGTCACAGTGACCTGTATAGCTGGTGAGTTCTAGATGAACTGTCAACGGGAGCGTGACCACAATGTGACTAGACCATATTGACCATACTATGAGGGCTAAGAAGTAATATATATCACCACCTGACCAACCTAGCCAAAGTTAAGGATGTTTAACTAAAGCTTACGAATTGAGAAGTCCGCCACTGGCGGCAACCCAACAAGTATAATTAACAGCTCTTCCTAACCATTTTCTACAGGATAGGATGAGTGGTACTTCTTGCCCCCAAGATTGTGTCTGCGGACACGTATGGCTCTAGCGAGCAGCAGATCTCATATGTCGTATTCACATCTCGCAGGTAGTGTGAAGCGAACACAGAGTTGCTTCGCTACAACGTGGCACTCAGGATGTTACTGAGTGCCATGCTCTATTGAAATGCCTCTGAGGCCGCGCCCTCACCTCGTGAGCATTTAATTTAAAAGATTTCAAATCCTTGTCCAAACATGACGAATGAGCCTCTTTGTAAGAGCTCTTTAAAAAGAACACCAGGGCATTCTTTGACATGGGCAAGTCTGGTCTTTTTACGGAACACCGCAGATTGTCCGAAGGACCTCGACTTTCCTTAGTTTTATGTATATAAAATTTGAGAGCCCTGACAGGGCACAGGACTCTCCCTGGATCTTGCCCAATAATTTATGCCATCCCCTTGAGCTCCAAGTTTCTGGGCCAAGGGTTAGACGGGTTTCCATTCTTAGTCAAGAATGAAGGGCTTAAAGAACACACCGCATATACCTTCTAAAGCCAATATGTCCGCTGATGGCTTAAACCTCACTAACCCTCTTTGCCGTAGCTATAGCGGCTAGATATAATAATAAGCCTTTCTGTTCACGTGCTTCAAGTTCGCAGAAAGGAGAGGTTCGAAAGGCTTCGACATCGGGAACTTCCAGACTACGTCTAAGTCCCATGTCGGAAGCCTTAAAATATACAGTTTCGAGATTTCAACAGACCTCAAAGACGTGACGGGTTCAACAGATACAAATCTCTTAGTCTAAAGGTCATCGACAACATACATCTGTATCCTTTAAAAGACGGGACTGCCAGCTTATCCACATTCCTCAGACGGAAAGGGAAGACGGCAATCTAATCCACAGAGGCCGAGGTGGAGGAAAAGCCATTCTTCCTGCACCATCTTCAAAAACGGCCCACTCCGGTTGGTACACTGCAAGATAGGAAGGTCTTCTTTGCCCTGGCAATAGCACTTGCTTGCCACTAGTCCTGAAAAGCCTCTCGCTCCGATCGACTTCTATAGTCTGAACGGAGGCAGACTCTGAGCGAAGAGGTTTTGTGGTACCTCTCGAAGTGGGGCTGTTAGAGTAGAGTGACTCTCTTGTGAAGGGTCCTTGGAAAGTGCGCTAGGAAGGACGTGACCTCTGTGAATCCAGTCTCTCGAAGGCCAACATGGGGCAATCAGCGTCATGCTCGCTCCCCCTGACGCCATATTACTTCTCATAAGCGTTTGAATGGGGGAAAGAGACTAAACATCCATCCTCGTTCAATCCCATAGGATGGCGTATACTGCTACTGCTCCTGGAACGAGAATAAGGGAGCAGTCTAGAGGAAGCCTCTTCGTCTGATCATCTTCTTCTTCAGGTTATCCAGGGAGGACAATACTTGGAAGTAGAGCTGGCAGGGCGGGGAGCAAGCGATGTCTTCCGTTATACATATGTAATTCGAGGTGAACAATGAACAAGTGCACAATTGCACACTTACGAATAGGAGATATTTTAGAAGACAAACTCCGATGTCTGAAGAAATCATTCCGCATTATCGCAGAGATGCGATGCAGCAAGAGACTAGGCTACAGACTTCTGTTACCGTGTGATAAACAGAAAGATGACAGAGTCCAAGAAATATCTCTGTTTGAAAATTCTCGCAATGCTCCAAGGCGATACAGTAGAGATGGTCATTCATGTATACAAGAATCCCCGTCAATCAGAGACCTAAGTCTGTGATTGTTGGGCAGATATACGGTTCGGTAGTCAATCATTGTAGGGGAGAGAGACATAAACCGACTGTGCATCTCGGAGACCCAGCTGATACTGGGCTGCGTCGGCAGTCCAATACACAGTTAGCCCTCGCTCACTCCTCATCCTGAGTTGCGAGGTAATCCATTCCAATAAGGAATGCGTTCGGCTAGAACCACCGAGAGTAAAAAAAAAAAAAAAAAAAAAAAAATGTTCGAGCAATTGTATTTAAACGAAACGGATTTTGGTAAATACAAAAGCTGAGGTGATGCTGTCGTAACAATACCATAAGTATCCCAAAATCGAGACTGGTAACTCCTGGGAGGTTGCAGGCAGTCCCGAGTTGCAGTTCAATAAGATACTATTCGTCTCGGTCACAATCCGTAGAGATAACTACGGTATGTGCCTAAACCCCGGACAGTTCAACTGATTAACAAAATCATGTCGCGAGGGTAATATACGTAGTATATTTATAGGTTCCTTACAAAGACCTTCATCCTAAAATCTTTCCCATTCGAGGAATGAGAATAAGGATTGGAAGCCGATTCAACCCTGCGAAGGGATACGTCACAGGACCGAGAAAATGTTTCTCGATACTTCATGAGATATGCGAGAGCTGTGGAATTGTCCGAGTTGATCTGGACTACTAGGTAAACCACTCTTTGCTAAAAGAACTGGAGAGCCAACCGAATTGCTTCCAATTCTATGAGATTATGAGCCAGGACATCTGTACCCTTCTCCAGATGCCTGGCACAGTCTCGCTATCCCCTTAGGTGATCCTTGACTTTGAAAGATGTTCAGAATCATATCTAGATCTTCGATGCTATTTCAGTTTTCCGGCAGGAAAAACTGGAGAGGTCTGAATTGCAGTCTATTCAGGGAAACAAACTTCTCCAGCAAGGAAATGGTCCCCAGCAGACTCATTCATTCCCTCACCGAGCATGTTTCCTTCCCTAATAAGGCTGCGCTTTGCTTAAGCAGGTGTGCATTATTATAGTGCTATGCCGCGGTAGACTCGTACAGAATTCCATTTTCATCACAGTCTGCAGCATCAGGAGACCTCGTAGCTCGTCCCAGGCATCCTTGGGCGACACATCCCCCAGGGGCTGGTTCATCAGATCCAAGGCACATTGGGCTCTCTCTGAGACGGGCATGGAGTATATCTCGATGAGCTTTCCGCGAGGTCTTCGTATCTGATTTTTTCCGTCTGTGCGTCTAGCCAAGGGGTGATTTTATTGAACACTTCCTTCAGTAGCATCGTCATAGTGATGTCTGCTTTGGTTTCTTCATCTGTGACTTTGGCTCATGGAAGTGTACGTCGGTCCGCAGGAACCATGACACAGTATTTTGCCGCATAAATGGCGGAAATTTTATTGCCTGAGTAATCGCAGTTTTTGAGGGCAAGAGGGAAATGCAGAGGTTCTGAGAGTCCTCAGGTTGACTTTCTAGTTCAGTGTCTGGCATATCGACTCTCACACCAAAATGCGAATTAAATGCCATTTTTAGTCCGTTAATGGTGTTCAGGGTTCGTCAGGAGTCAAAACTATACACTGTGTGGTTCTGTTAATGACTTTCTGAATACATTTGGTGTGAATCGTAAATGGCCAGACCAAACCGTTTGAACACGCCAGAACATACCTGAGGTGTGATTAGTCCGTTAGTGGCGTGGGTGGTTTTCCGAGTAAGGAGCTTTCAGAAGCCTAGACTTTGTCACCGTATAGTTCCGTTAAAGGGTTCTGAAGGTAAGCAGGGCTACAGTAAGTTCATTAATGGTGAAGCCATAACCACTGTTTAGCGTCACTCCTCAGGTCACCAGTTATGAGGTCACAATGAGACAGAAGTGAGTACTAACTGATTTATTACCTGGGCATGTGGTATACATAGCAGTACGTGGACGGAAATGGAGTGCCCAACCGTCCCTTGCTACCCGCACACAGACAGAGGAGAATTTGTGTTTTTTGGCAGTTAATCAAATAACAATAGCAAAAGACATAATGGACATATATTGATTATTTATCGGTGAAAAGGGCAGGAAATTCTACACACAAATATACAAATGTGGTTCTTGCTGCTTTGCTAGATGAAATACATGATCGTGATTAATGGGTTAACTTAAGTATATCTTAGTTTTACAGACCACTGAGCTGATTAACAGCTCTCCTAGGGCTGGCCCGAAGGATTAGATATTTTTACGTGGCTAGGAACCAATTGGTCACCTAGCAACGAGACCTACAGCTTATTGTGGGATCTGAACCACATTATATCGAGAAATGAATTCCTATCACCAGAAATAAATTCCTCTGATTCTGTGTTTGCCGAGCCGGGAATCGAACTTCAGACCACCGGATTGGTAGCCCAGTGCATAAACCACTTGTCCAACGAGGGACTGTGATTAATAGTTAAAGAAGGTCTTTACAACAATCTTAACTGAGAGTGAATAAGACTTCTTTCACTTCTTCATTACTTGCTTGTACATGAAAAACCCCAAGTTGTTTTATTCATTGTTCGCATGAGAACAGCCTTTTATCGTTTCAATTATCCACAGTTTGTTTGTAAAAATTTCTTCTTTAAAAACTTTGACAGAAAGTGGAGAGCGGGATATACAAAGAGCTGGCCGACGTTGGGAAAGTCGGACGCTCACATTTCCTTGCGTCGTCGAAACTGTACGACGCCGCCTACACAGACGTGCGTCGTAAGCAGTACGCTCTCCTGGTCGAGGACGTCACCTGCAGGAAGGTCTACTCCGATGATTTTACAAGAGGCGGTGAGGATGATTCTCTCTCTCTCATTAGGATGTCTTGTTTAGTTCACGATTTTCGGGAAACATTATTTAAATGGTTAAGTTAATTGGCAAGATCACCCCATCTTTATTATACTATCTTCATTTTCTATGGGCCTGAAAATGCAATTAATACTCATATTTACATTTCCTTACCTAATTTCATTTAAGTCTTCACAAAATCATGGATCTGTTTCTAACTTGTTTATGTACTTGCATGCACACACACACACACACACACACACACACACACACACACACACACACACAGAGGCACAAATGATTAAGCCTGTAAGAGGGAAAAATTTCATGTCATGGACACTATAACAACGAATCAATATTCATATGATTTTTTAAAATATTTCTGATTTCTCAGGTACCTGTGACTTCTACATTGGAAAGGAGAAATACTGGCCCTTAATATTCTGCATGATTGGCAAGAAAGGGTATCCTCTAATGAAAGCCATCAATGAGAAGTAAGCTGCAAATCATTTTGTTCTTAAATAAAGCTAGAGTTATGGGGTACAAGGGTGAATGATAGTGTGCATACGTTCATAGAAAAATAGAGTAAAAACCAAAATGAATTGGCGAAGAGACTTGGTGGGTATTTGTGTTGGTAGGGGGATTGATGTACTGGAAGACAGAAACTGAGGTTTAATAATACCTTAGTTTTCATTAGATACTGTGTAGATTAAATTCAGGCACAAGTTTACCTTAATACGGGAAAACGCCAAAGAAGGCCCAAATTTTTATAGTTTTCTGCAACTTTATCAATTAGCAATTTCTGGGTTTTCCTCTGCTACTGCATAAACATACAAGGAGCCATGTTTAAAATCCTACCGTAACTTCTAAATTTTCTTTACAGGCAAAAAACCACCTCAGCATCCCAGTGTTTATTCTGTTATCCTTTTTACAACCAACAAGCATCTATTTTCTCTTCCCCAAATACAGAGTAGAATGCCTCTCAGCACTTTCCACGCTTGCTTGTTTCTTGCAAATTCGGTTGCCACACTTCACTTCCATAAAACAAAAGTAACTCGATAATTCCTACTGACTTTCAAGTTTTTGCATCTCTTGAATTCTTCCACTGCCATTTCTTTGCCCCCTTCTCGATAATTCTTCTGGATCTTTTCAACTCTACCATTCTTCATGATAGTATTGAAAAGTCACCTTGTTTCTTCCATTGTTTCTATCATCAGATTATTATCACGCCCGTGAATGGCTACTTAACGTAATAGTACATTAAATTTCTTTATAATTCGTGTAAAAATCATTAGATGACATTATACATATGCAGTATCATTATAATAAAGTTTTACTATTCCAAGGATTGTAACCAATACTCACATCATCAATGTGATAAAGAACAAAATAAATTAAGTACAGAATTTAGGGCAAGCACTGGGACCTATTAGGTCATTCAGCGCTGAAATGGATGTTGACAGTAAAAATGTTTGAAAGTGGTAACAGGAGGTAAACCTCCCAGCTACACTATGAATTAATTGCTAGGAGAGGGTGGAATGTACGAGGGATAAAAGATAATATTAACGGAGGTACAGTAAACGGATTGAAGGGGGTTTCAGCTAGGGACCAGAGATGCTGCAAAGAACTTGAAGTAATGCCTTGAATGGGATAAATAAATGTCAGTATACTTGTATTTAACATACTTTCACTTTTATAATCCATATCTGAAAACGTTAGGGTTAGTTAACTATTAAAATGCACAAATATTCTTTTACATCTTGAATTTCTGCCATGATACCTTCATAGGATTGGAAGGATGACCGCTCATGACCTTTACTTCAAATGGTTAGGATACGAATTGCCCAATGCAACAGCTTGCCTGAGAGCCACAACAAGAGTCACAGTCGATGAAGCTTACAATCTCAAAGGTCTCTGGGTAAGTTTTTCATTTCTTCCAAATAAAGTCTGGAGTAATATATATATAATAAATGCTCTACTACCACAGGGATCCATTTCTTCTAAGTAGAATATACAGTGTAATATATATCTAAAACCATAGGGATCCACTTCTTCCGAATAAAATCTAGTGTAATAAATATCTAATAAATGCTCTATCACTGTAGGGATCAATTTCTTCCAAATCTACGGTGTAATATACTGTATATAGCTAATAAATGCTCTACCACCATAGGGATCACCCAATTGTACACAGATTCAGGATTAAGTACAAATGAAAATTTTTTATACAAATTAACAGTGGAATGTTCATGCTATAATTTGTAATAAGTTCTACTACTTTTTAGTAGAATAACTCAAAAATTTCATGGAAGTTTCTTAAATTAATTTTAATCTTTCTTTAACTTACTTTCTGCTATATCACAGGGAATCTTTGTAACATTCGCTGGAGGAATTGTGCTGTCCTGTGTAGCGCTTCTGTGTGAAATACTAGTCGCTGGAGTACCAAAGTAGTATCTGAGAGGAAAAGAAATTACCTTCTGTGGACTTAGGAAAATGAAGCACTTTTATTCACAGCATAGACCAAAGCCATACCCACAAGGATTCGATTATAATTACCAAATACCTCCAAATTTTTCAAATGTTGCTAGAAGGAACATGTTCAGAGACCTTTGAACAACATGCATTACAGGGGATGTGGCCTGTGTCTTAGCTAGAGAAATTAGGCTTCACTACATTTAAGTATATGCTAGCCTAAGAATTATTCATGGTATTACTAGTGTCTATGTAATGAGTGCACTTCAATTAATACATCAAGAAGATAATAAATATCGTTGAATGAACACGATAAAAAGGAATGCTCAACTTAAAGATATAAACTATATGGAGAAGGAGGCCAAAATAAATCTTAAAATAAATATAAAGAGAAAAACAGGAGCCTTACAATCATGAAATAACTAATTAATTAGGTGAAAATACAGATACAAAGTTACAAAGACAGGTGGGAGGGGGCCTGTTTCAATGAACAATTGTATAAACGAAAATGTAAAAATTCAGGGGGCAGGTATGGTGCCTGATCTAAGATATCCCATCTCTCTCTGACCTCTTGCTCGTGAAGATCAATAAAATCATTTACAGCCTTCTGTTGAGCCCGTAAATTATGCCTAAAAATATTTTTTGTGCTCAGAAATTTACATTTGTTTGTTAAACCAATGTCACTATAACGTAATTTCAAACATATTAAAATCAAATTTTAAATACGGTGACATAAACCATATGCTTCTTACAATGTTTAAAAAGACTGGAAATTTGTTAACCTTCCTCAATCTCTTTGCAAGTGTGTTGACAAAATAGATAACTAAACACCTAAAATATTATTGTTTATTTAGAAAACTTTTTAATAGCCGAAAAGCAATGAATTGATGCCAGGCCAAAATAAACAAGTATACCACATAAAGTCCTGTCCATAAATGTAAAATGTATGGACTTCATTACAATGAGTGTACATTAACCTTCAATACTGGTGAGTACAATATCAATGAGTAATCTAAAAATACACTTTTATGCCTGACTTGATATGTGCACAAGCAGAGCCTACATTCAAAATACATACATATATAACTGTATCAACTAAATAATAAATATCTTACCTGCTTTTTATGAGATATAATTCACAACCTGAAGATCTTAAAGGCCTTATAATTCCCTGCATAAAAAAAGGACAAACATTCTCTAGCCAGAAAAGTTGAGTTTCTTTTACTTTCAGTATGTATGTGGACATAATTTACTATAAACCTCAAAGGTCAGTACGTGAAAAAGCAAACTTGCATGAAGATCTGGGTACTTTTTTCCCCTTCTTGCTTATTTAAATGGGTCTAAAACTTTTATTAAATATGCGACTTTCAATTTCTAAATCTTTTAGTGAAAATACCATTTACTCTTTTAGAATATATTATTGTCAAAATGTCTACGATATTTCGTGAAAACAGCATAGTACAGTGGTCCCCCCCGTATTCGCGGGGATGCGTACCAGACCCCACTGCGAATAGTTGGAACCCCTATGAAGATGCTTAAAATGGCCTATTTTGTTAGTTAAAAATCAAGAAAAACCAACTAAAAATGTTTATACCTGTTTTTTTTAATAGTATTATCACAAAAAGTGCATTTTATGATGAAATCGATTATAAAAAATGTTATTTTCATGATAAAATAAATTTTTTAACATACTCACCTGGTAGTTATATATATAGCTTATGTCCCTGACGTCACGGCAGAATTTCAAAACTCGCGGCAATCGCCGATTGTGCGCCCTCTACCCAGGTACCTGGAACCATTCCAACTATTCCTCAGATCTTCCATGCCCATAGTCTCTAGAGGGGAGGAGGGTGGGAATTAAATTATAGATAACTACCAGGTGAGTATGTTCAAAAATTTATTTTATCATGAAAATAACATTTTTAAACATCTAACTCAACTGGTAGTTATATATATAGCTGATTGACACCTTTGGTGGAGGGTCAGAGACAGCTATCATCGTTGGAATTGACATAAGTGTTAATAAAAATCCAACTTACGGTTCATACCTGTTAAGGAAGCTGACTTCAATGATATCCTGCCTCATTATGTCTGCCTTCCTTAAGAGATCCAGCGATCCACCCAGGGGGCTGAACACCTCTCGGAGCTGTCAACCGGTGTAAAACCTCTATGTGACTAGACTCCCTACAATACTCTTGTTCCGGGCGCTACCAAGGAACAAACTGACCACCTGACTAAGAATCAGTGATTGTGGAAGACTGCGTCCAGTCTCCACAAACAACCATAAAAATTCAATAGTTCCAAGGAAAGAAAAAGGGTATTGGGTTATGGGGTTGCAGGGGTAGCCCCTTATCCCACTACTGAATTAGCTGCTACAAACGGCCCCAGCCTGTAGCAGTCTTCATATAGAGTTTGCACTTGCTTCAAGTAGTGCGAGGCAAACACTGATTTGCTTCACCAGAAGGTCGCGTCCAGGATATTCTGAAGGGATCTATTCTGCTTAAAGGCTACAGAGGTTGCTACTGCCCTAACCTCGTGTCTTGACCTTTAGCAGCTTGAGATCCGCCTCAGTACATTGCAAATGGGCTTCCCTTATAAAAAAGGATAGCGCATTCTTTGACATTTGCAGAGAAGGCTTTTTGACTGAACACCAAAGCGCCTCTGAATTGCCATGTAAATGTTTCGTTCTTTCCAGGTAATACCTCAGAGCTCTTACCGGACATAGAACTCTCTAATTCATCACCTGTGATATCCGGCAGATTCGGAATCTCGAACGCTTTGGGCCAGGGCTGAGATGGGCGTTCATTCTTTGCTAGAAATCCCAGCTGTAGAGAGCAGATAGCCTTCCCCTGTCTAAAACCTACAGTTTTGCTGAAGGCATGAATTTCACTGACTCTTTTTGCTGTAGCTAGACTAACTAGGAAAAGTCTTCATGGTGAGGTCCTTCAATGATGTTTCATGTAAAGGCTCGAACCTATCACTCATGAGAAACTTCAGGACTACGTCCAGATTCCAAGCTGGCAAGGACTGTAGTCTCTCCTTAGTAGTCTCAAAGGATCTGAGAAGGTCTTGGAGATCTTTATTATCAGACAAGTCTAAGTTCCTGTGTTTGAAGACAGCTGCCAACATGGTCGAGGTCGAAAAGTTACGACTACTCTTAAGGTACAGAAGAAAGTCAGCTATCTGAGTCACAGAGGTACTGGAAGAGGAAACAGAGTTGTCTTTGCACCATCCTCTAAATGTCTCCCACTTGGATTGGTATACCTTAATGGTGGAAGACCTCCTTGCTCTTGCGATGGCTCTAGCTGCCTCCTTCGAAAACCCTCTAGCTCTTGTGAGTTTTTTGATAGTCTGAAGGTAGTTAGTTGAAGAGCTTGGAGGTTTTGGTGATACCTTTCCAAGTGGGGCTGTTTGAGTAGATCTACTCTCAAAGGAAGACTTGTGGGGGTGTCCACCATCCATTCCAGTACCTCTGTGAACCATTCTCTTGTCGGCCAGAACGGTACCACTAGAGTCATTCTGGTGCCCTCGTGAGACACGAACTTTTGTAGCACTTTGTGTACTATTTTGAATGGAGGGAAAGCGTAAACATCCAGGTGCGACCAGTCCATGAGGAACGCATCTATGTAAGTTGCATCGGGATCTGGTACGGGAGAACAGTAAGTCTCCAGCCTCTTCGTTTGTGCTGTGGCGAAGAGGTCTATGCATGGACGACCCCAAATCTGCCACAAGTCCTTGCAGGCCTCCAAGACTTGATCTTTCCTGCTCAGGATGTCTGCCTTGACATTCCTTTCCCCTTGAATAAAACGTGTTACTAGGGTCACGTTTTTCTCTTTCACCCAGAGAAGGAGTTCTCTTGACATCTCGTACAGGGACTTGGAGTGGGTTCCGCCTTGCTTGTTGATGTAGGCCAATGCCGTTGTGTTGTCGGAGTTGACCTGCACAACTTTGTTCTGGACTGAGCTTTTGAACTCCTTGAGAGCCAGAAAGACTGCAGTCAGTTCCTTTTGGTTTATGTGGAACCTCTCTTGTCCTCTGGTCCAGGAGCCCGAGACCTCCAACTTTCCCAGTGTTGCTCCCCACCCCGAGTTCGAGGCGTCGGAAAACAACACTAGGTCTGGGTTCCTCTGCTTTAGGGAAAGGCCTTCCTGAAGCTTGACGGAGTGTTTCCACCACTGTAGACAGCGTTTCATGGTGTCCGACACGGGAATACACTTTGTCTCCAGTTCCTTCCCCTTGTCCCAGTTCTGATTGAGGTGGAATTGAAGTGGGCGAAGGTTTAGTCTTCCTAAGGAGACAAACTGCTCTAGCTAGGAAAGGGTCCCCAGCAGACTCATCCGTTTCCTTAGGAAGTTCTGCAGCTTTACCAAGGCTTGTTCCGTCCTTGACGCAGACGGAAAAGCCCGAAAAGCCTGACTCTGAACCCTCATACAGGATCTCTTGGGATGGGGTCAGTTGTGACTTCTGATGGTTTACCAGAAGGCCTAGTTCTTCTGATTACCGAATCGTCGTCTGAAGATTCTCCAGACAGCGGGCGTAGGAAGGGGCTCTGAGGACCCAGTCGTCCAGATACAGTGAGGCCCTGATACCTCTTGTGTGTAGCATTCCCGCTACGTTGTTTATCAACCTTGTGAAAATTTGAGGAGTGGTGCTTAGGCTGAAGCAAAGAGCTCGAAACTGGAACGTTTACCGTTGTAAACAAACCTCAGGTATTTCTTGGAGTTCGGGTGGATAGGGACGTAAAAGTACGCATCCTGAAGATCCAACGAAATCATCCAGTCGTCCTGTCTGACTGCAGCTAGAACTGATCTCGTTGTCTCCATCGTGAACTTCGTTTTTTGCACAAAAACGTTTAGAGCACTCACGTCCAGTACTGGTCTCCATCCCCCGAGCTCTTGGGAACCAGGAATAATCGGTTGTAAAAACCTGCTGACTCCAGATTTCGAACCCTCTCTATTGCTCTCTTCTGCAACAGAGAAACTTGTTGCTGTATCGCCTGCGCCTTGGCTTCCTCTCTGTATCTGGCCGAAAAATCGATTGGTTTTACTGCTAAAGGAGGTTTCCTCAAGAAAGGGATCTTGTACCCCTCCTTGAGCAGTTGAATGGACCAAAAGTCTGCTCCTCTTTTCTCCCATACTTGCCAGAAGTTGGAAAGTCTGGCTCCTACCGCTGTCTGAAGAAGAGTGCCGTCAGACCCTGCTTCACCCTTGTCTAAAGCCTCTTTTCTTTGCGCTCCTTCCCGTAGGTCTTGTGTTACTTCTACTGAGAGCTCTACCTCGAAAGAGCTGAGAAACTCGAGACACAGGAGCAGTTTCTTTGACCTTTTGAGTCACAAAACTTGCTGGCAGAACTTTCCTCGCTGCCTTTGTCATCAAGTCCTGTGTGGCCTTTTGGGCTAAGGCAGAGGAGACTTCCTTCACCAACTCTTGCGGGAAAAGGTGTGCGGAAAGGGGTGCAAAAAGCAGTTCCGCTTTCTGAATGGGTGTGACCCCATTCGCAAGGAAAGAACACATTTGGGCCCTTTTCTTAAGGATTCCCCCTGAGAAAAGCGCCACTAACTCGTTGGATCCATCTCTCAGAGCTTTGTCAATACATGACATAAGATGTACCAGCTCTTCTGTGTCAGCGGACTTGAAGGACTCTATCTTTTTTCCCAAGGCTTCCAGAGTCCTGTCTAGGAAGTTAAAAACTTCAAAAGCTCTGAAAATTCCTTTGAGGAGGAGGTCCATCTCAGAGGTAGACCAAGAAACCTTAGTTTTTCCCATGGCCATCCGATGAGAGGTGTCCACTAGACTTGAGAAGTCCCCCTGGGAAGAGGTAGGAAATCCCAGGCCGAGAGCTTCTCCAATCTCATACCAGATACTTGATCTAGACGCTAATCTGGCCGGAGGAAATGAGACTACTGTCTTTCCTTGGTCTCTCTTAGTGTCCATCCAATCCCTAATTATCTTCAACGCTCTCTTGGATGAGCGTGACAAAACCATCTTCGTAAAGTTGGTCTTCTTAGATGCCTTCCCTAGCGTAAATTCTGAAGGTGGGGAACGAGGGGCAGCCGGAATAAAGTTCTCCGGAAAAAGATCCGTAAAAACTCTCATGAGTCTCTTTAAGTCCGACGAAGGGTGCTGTTCTTTCCGATCCTCTTCGTCGGGAATGTCTTCTGCAGGACTAACAGGAGAAGGGGGAATGTCATTGTTTCCATCTTCTGCCTGTCCTATAACCGAAGTAGCGACGTCATGTTTCTTCGTCGTCGCTTCTATATCATCTTCCTGATGCCTGGCGTCCTGGAGTCGAAAGTCTTGACGCTTGGCTTCCTGGTGCCCAAAATCTTGACGCTCGGCGTCCTGGCGTCCAATCTCTTGATGCCTGGCGTCCTGGCACCCAGCCTCTTGACGTCTGGCGTCCTGGCGTCCAAAATCTTGACACTCGGCATCCTGGCATCCAATCTCTTGACGCCTGGCATCCTGGTGTCCAATCTCTTGACGCTTGGCGTCCTGGCGTCCAAAATCTTGACGCTCGGCGTCCTGGTGTCCAATCTTTTGACGCTTGCTGTCCTTTCGAACCTTGAGGTCGCTTGTTGTTGGACGCTCGCCGCCTGTGCGACACACGTCAAAAGCTTCCTCAGGACGACTGACAGCGCTTGGAACGTCTTGAGCTGGACGATTACCGACGTCCTTCTTTGCTGCAGGTTGCCAGACCTGCATCAGGGAGGAGAGTTTTTGCTGCATGTCTTGCAGCAAAGCTATTTGCGGAGCTCCTTACTGCTGGGGACAGACTGGGGAAGCCGCAACATTATCCAATTCTCTCTCCACATCAAGTAAGTGTTGGAGCGAACGTTCCGGGGACGAGCGCCAATCCGAAGGATGAGGGGGAGCATGCACCGAAGGCAGAAAAGCTTCCGACATCTTTTTGTCTCCTACCGAAGACGACAGACGCCTGTGCAACAATTTGCGTCTATATTTGGTAGGAGAGCTACCATCGGAGCTGGAAGGGAAGCGCTCCGGGCTGCTCCAATGGCTACATCCTGGGGCCTGAGGCGTCGTCTCCTGAAGCTGCTCCACAGGATATTGTCTTTTGAGGGGTCTTGACTCCGACGTAAGACACCAGCCCCGTTTGGGAACTGCGTCGTCCGACGACGAAGAGAACAATTTTACCTCGCCTTTCCTATGGCGAGGGTGAGCATCCTGGGATGCGTCAACAGGTACGCTCGAGGGGACGACCGCTCGGGAGCTAAAACCTCTCGCCTCCCTACGCCTGTCGACTTTCCTTCTCACAGGGGTTGGTAAGCTTGGAAGAGGTCTAGGGCTAGGAGCACAACAGATCCGAGCGGCCGCACCCTCCACTGCACTTGCACTGATTTTAGCACTATCACTTGTGTTTTTCAGATCTCTAACATTCGACCATAATTTCTCCCTGTCTTCTGCGAGGGATTCATTCTACCCTTTCACCAAGGGCTTGAATGGCCGCCATCATGTCCTTTAAAGTTGGACCATTACCTGAATCAGTAGGGGGATCTGGGACTACCACTATGGAAGAAGGATCAATAGGTTCATTAGCAAGGGAAAGAGAACTGTCAATTCCATGACTATCTCTAGAAGAGCGAGACATACAACTCTTCGCTCTCCTGATCCTATCCTTCTCAAGTTTCCGCACATAGCGGTAATATTCTATCCACTCGGTCTCAGGTAAATGCAAACATTCCTCACATCTATCACCCAACTCACAACTCTTGCCTCTACATTTCATGCAAATTGAATGAGGATCTAACGAGGCTTTAGCAAGCAGAGTCTTACAACCTCTCACACACATTCTTACACTCGAAGCAGAGTCAGTCATGTTGGAAAATTCAAAAGAGAGATCAAAACAAGCAAGAGTCAAACCAACAATATCTAAAAAGGGTCCAGAGAAATCCAAATCAAATCCAAAAACAAGCGAAAGCCAAAGCCAAAGTGTACTTCACCAAATAACTGCGAAAAAACACGGGCAAAACGAGCGAAATTCCAACGATGTCACCAATGCGGCGGCAGGGAAGATCTGAGGAATAGTTGGAATGGTTCCAGGTACCTGGGTAGAGGACGCACAGGTGGTACACCTGACTACCCAATCGGTGATTGCCGCGAGTTTTGAAATTCTGCCGTGACGTCAGGGACGTAAGCTATATATATAACTACCAGGTGAGTTAGATGTTTAAAAAACAGGAATTTGTGGATGTTTCTTATAGAAAAATACCGTGAATAGGCGAATTTTCCGCAAATAATGGGGGAATATGTTCCAGAGAGAAATCCGTGAATGTGTGAGTCTGTGAATCCAAAGAATGCGAATACGGGGCACTCTATATTGATATTTTATTACATGTACATGTTTATTCTGTCCCATCACATGCCAAAAGCCAGATGCTGCTGTATTTTCATAATTTTGTATACAGTTCTGGTAAATTTTTATATTTGGATCTTGTTGTATTTGAGTAAATTTCCCCATCACTTACACTAAGCTTAGTATATTCAACATACTGGATATCTTTGGTACGTTTCGTTCCTTTTATCTTTTATTACGTAATTTTTCCATTTGTTGCATTTGGCTCACTGGTTACTTTAGGTCTACTGGGCCTCTTTACTCTGCAGGGTACATTGAATGAACATTGTATAAGGTACATATTTTGTGCTTAGGGTACATTTTATTCATTGGAAAAATTAATTTTTAGGGCAAAATCTTATGCATTAACACTAAAGCATAATGAACTAGGATTTTCTATTAATATCTTATGTATCTGTATGATTACAGCATATTGAAAATAGGATAAAAACACACAATGGGAAATTCCCCAGTTTTGAATGACATGCTTGACATTTGACATTTGAAATAGCAGGCTTCCAACTCCCAAGGACTACACTGTAAGGAATGCATTCCAGTCTAAAAACTGGTTTGGAATTCCAGGTAGTACATGCATAGCTCCAAATGTCTTGAAAGACGATTGCATTTGCAAGTAGCGGATTAAGAATCTGTGAACGTTTTAGCTACTGTATCATATACCAAGTGATCTTATATTAAAATAGAAACCACTGTGAATTTTCTTATATATTTCCTTTTACAATTCTTGAGAACATGGGATGAATGGCTTATTTCTAACAAAATTCTCCTTTGACAACTACTGGAAATTTATAATACATAAAACTAAAGTTTTAAGTGAAGCTTCCCAAAAATGACAAAACCATTACTTTATCAGCAAGGCATTATTCTGAACTATAAAGAGCAAGTCTCTTGAAAGTGAATATATCATATTTCAGTCATTCTGATTCTTTCTTCCAACATACAATCAAATTAGGAATAAGTTGTACAAAAGTTATTATGCCATAACACTCAGGCCACTGACAAATGAGGCATTTGGGGTCATAAATGAAAGTAGTCAATTTCATCAATCTTGAACAACATGGTCTCTTTTTGCCATCTCACTCGGCCCTGCAGCCAGTTGGGTAACTGGCAACATAAGTCTGGGGGTTGCTGCAGTCGACGTCTTTATCACTGTGCTCCACTGCTCTGATACAGTTGAACTGGATCTGTTGAAGAATTATGTGATCTGACATCTTTACATATGAGAGAGAGAGAGAGAGAGAGAGAGAGAGAGAGAGAGAGAGAGAGAGAGAGAGAGAGAGAGAGAGAGAGAGAGAGAGAGAGAGAGAGAGAGAGAGAGAGAGTACTGATGTGCAAAATTAGTTTAAAAGTCTTTTTACATGACTGTTGCGGAGATTTATAATATATATGAATACTACTGTATAATCTCTCTATATGATCCAAGGCCTTGTTGACTGAGAGGCCCCACTAGATTCACATATGTTTTTGTACTACTACTACTTTATCACTACTTCTACTGTTACTCTTGTTACTTTTCCTACTAATGATACTTCTACTCCATGTCTTAATGATTCAAGATAACTGTGCAACAGTTTACAAATAAATATCAAGGAAATGCATATCAGGCAATGAACAAACTTTATCAAATTGAATAATCTCTACTAATTTGAAAATCCTGTACCAAAAGAGACTCATGTGTCCTATCATACTTTTTTCTCCTTATTAAAGTTGATAATATTTAATAACATTTAACCTGAAGGAAAGTGAGTTGAATATAGAATTTAGGCCAAAGGCCAAGCACTGGGATCTATGATATCATTCAGTGCTGAAATGGAAATTGACAGTAAAAGGTTTGAAAGGTGTAACAGACGGAAAACCTCACAGTTGCACTAAGAATCAAGTGTTGGGAGAGGGTGGAAAGTAAGATGAAGAAAGAGAATATGAAAGGAGGTACAGTAAAAGGAGCTAAAGTGGTTGCAGCTAGGGGCCAAAGGCACGCTGCAAAGAACCTTAAGTAATGCCTACAGTGCACTGCATGAGGTCTACTGACGGAACTACCCCCTATGGGATGAAGGAAAGTTGAACAAAATTATATGTGGATGTAAAAATTACTTTAGAATAGCACTAGATATGCAAGGATTAAAAATTGCAAATTTTTACTAAAAAAACATTAAATAAACAAACAAATAAATAAATAAATAAAAATTATGAAAATATAGTATCTAGATGTTTGACTGACCGAAATTATGGTTAATGATGAAAGATGAATGTTTATCTTCAGAATTATAAACTGCAACCAATGTACAGGAATAAATGAATTAATACATATATGTATTTATACTGTGACATTTGTTTCACTTCCTTGGTAGGACTATTATTAAATGCTCATGATAAAAAACATTATCACCAGAAAGATACAAATTAAAAAGAAATATTCTGATAACGTACTAAAAAACAGAAACTCTACATTAAA
>NC_087200.1:29182123-29192123 GCF_015104395.2 Macrobrachium nipponense
CCCTCTCTCAAGCATACTTTATTAAAAGTAATGGCTACTTCAGCAGCGTTACACTTGTAGAGATTCTTCTCTATTTTGCGAATAGCGGCTTTTTCAGTGCTACTTAAACAGGCTAGTAGAGCGCCTATAGAGGTCATGGTAAAATACAGGGTCAAAATAGGTGTATATATTTGAATTTTACAGATAAACTATGATACCATAGTCATCAAAGTCATTAACGATTTTCTCTCTCTCTCTCTCTCTCTCTCTCTCTCTCTCTCTCTTAAAGCGAGCTTTCGTCTGGAGCTGCCAGACATCCTCGGGCTGGGAAGCTGAGGGTGGACTGATCTTGGTGCGGTGTCCGTCCTCCTTATATCTGTGGTTTGACAGCAGGGGGTCTGCCCCATGCTTGTCTCCTATTGGCTGGTGGCGGTGAGTCTTGTTTCATTGGCTGCCTGAGCCAGGTCTCAAGCCACTTTCTTCGGGCCGATGGTTGCGTTGCAGCATATCCTGCAGCCGCCTGGACCTCCTAAGCGGCGCTGTAACATTGATGGGCGTTGCGCTACGCTGTGGGACATCACGGCTACTTTGATTTCCATCGGCTGCAGGAGTACCTCGTTCGGGGGCGTTGTCATCCATAGAGTTGTCATGATCGGTGGTGTCATTGTTGGTGGCAGGTCTTCTCATACTCGTAGGGAGGAGAAATTCTTCCTGCGTCGTATTCAGAGTAGGTTTTATTTGCTGGATGAGTAGCGCCTCCAGCAGGCGCAACCGACGGGCATCAGGGGCCTTCCCGATGATCTTCGTGTTCTTTATGATGACATCTCGGGAGATGGCCTCGTGATGTTTGGTGCGGGCGTGATTCTTTATAGCCCCCTCTTGGGGCGTGGCACGAGAGTCTCTTCGATAGTCGCATGGTAGTCATACCTACGTAGGCGCCGCTGCATTCGCGGACTGGGCATGTATATTGGTACACTACATGCGTCTGCTTCAGGGTTCTCGTACCTGTGGAGAGGGGTTATTTTTCATAAAATAAGATCGCGCGTCCTCCGATTCTGGTAATATATGATTAGGTCGATATTCTTGGTGTCGTCAGTCGGGGATACATTATCGGAAATAATTTTCTTAATGGCGTCCTCTTCTTCACGGTAATGGGAAACTCATTATTATTATCATTATGCAAAAATATTAATAAACATACACATATACCATAGAAATTATCTCATATATATCAGCAAAAGAGAAAGAGAGAGAATCTCAATGATCCGTAGATGGCAACACTCGATTTGACAGTTGGAACCCAGCCAACCAAGCTGGCTAAGTGTTCAAAAAATTTGACAGTTGGAACCCAGCCAACGAAGCTGGCTAAGTGTTCAAAAAACAAGACACGGGGTTACATAATTCTTTTTATTTATAAACTAAAATCTTGCTAATTCACTTTAGTATTTTCTTTAATGAATTTATATTATTGCTGTTTACATTAATATTGATATTTGAAAATTAGTAAATCATCATCCAAAAAACATACATCGCTTAGAGAGAGAGAGAGAGAGAGCGAGAGAGAGAGAGAGAGAGAGATTATCGTAGTATTTGTAAAATACTTTCACATATGATTTTTGTAATTACAGTTATTATTATTATTATTATTATTATTAGAAAATATTAATAAACATATTATGCATATATGTACCATAAAAATCTCTCATCTCAGTAAAAGAGAGAGAGAGAGAGAGAGAGAGAGAGAAGAGAGAGAGAGAGACGAGAAGAGAGAGAGAGGAGAGGAGAGAGGGGGTGGAAATTTCATGCCCACTTGATGGCAGCAACAAATCAGCTCCTTCCCCCTCCGGTCACTTAACTTGATACGTATATCTGAGTTTTAGTACCTGGAGTTAGAGAAAGAATCTGACTGGGATTTCCTTCATTCTTCCATAATTTTTTAAATTTATAAGCTAAAATCTTACTAATTCACTATGGTATTTTCTTTAATGAATTGATATTATTGCCGTATAAATAATATAATATTTGAAAATAGTAAATCATTTATTTATCATACAAAAAACATACATCTTTGTAGTAGAGAGAGAGAGAGAGAGACGAGAGAGAGAGAGAGAGAGAATTATTATTTTTATTATGTGATATTTAAACTTATTAAACTTACTAATACAGTATTAATCAAAATTAATATTTGAAAATTAGTAAATCATTTTTGTATCATAAAAATGTATTTAGACATGAAAATAAAAATCAAAATACACTAATTAGTGATTATTTTCGTTGGAAAATTCCGCGAATGGGCGAGTCCGTCCGGGAATAATTTCTAGATAGGTTCCAAAGAAAAATCCGCGAATGTGTGAGTCCGCGAATAATCCGGAGAACGCGAATACGGGGGGAAACACTGTATATATAAAAGCTAATATTTATATATATATATATATTATTATATATATATATATATATATAGATATATATATATAATATATATATATTATATATATATATATTATAATTATGCATATACGTAGTACCTCAGGATACGAAATTAATCCGTTCTGAGGCGGCCTTTGTGACCTGATTTTTTCATCAGCCTTTGTAACCTGATTTTTTCGTCAGCCTTTGTAACCTGATTTTTTCGTCAGCCTTTGTAACCTGATTTTTTCATATCTTGAACCACATTTTACATGTAAATTGCCTATTCGTTCCAAGCCCTACAAAAACACCAGAGTAAATTATATTTCCAGGCTTACAACACATGTTCTAGGGTTACAACTGACAGCTATAATGAAACATATATGATTTAAACACAAGAAGAATTCTAGAAAATATTCGTTGGCTTCGATGATAGCAGTCTGATTTATTTTATATTTTATGATATCTAATTCACAATTTTTTTTATTAAATGTATTGGATGTACTCATTTCAAATAATTATCAAGTAACCATTAACTATAATAAACAAACAAACAAAAAAAAAGCTTCCAACCTTTTGTTTACGTTCAACACTACAAGTAGCGAAGGATCGCCAAGCAACCACTTTTACCTAGCACACAGTACAGTTATCATATATTTTCATTCTCTCTCTTCAACTACTGAAACTACCAAACAGTATAATAACCATTCATTTCTATTCTTTATTCTCTCTTTACCTAATGTTTTGCATGAATAATTTTTTCAATTTACAGCATCCTTTTACCAATAGAATACATAGAGCACGCTGGGGTAGATGCTGACCAATAGGAGAGCAGGATCTTACAGCGGTGACTAGCATCAGGAGAGTGATGGTGGCGAGTCTACTCAGTTGGCGGCGCGCAAGTTTTAAAATTGTTCTCGGTGGTCCGGGTGAATCTCGGGACTTTACAGTAACACCCTTTCGTAACCTGAATTATTTTCGTATGCAGAGGGAGGCAAAAAAATCTTCGTATTTGCTTTTGTAACTTGGGACTTTCGTATGTTGATGTTCCACTACATATATAGTATATGTGCATATACGGTTCTACTGACCTCATAGCTCTGATTATCGATAAACTCCAATGACTTATTACTCTCATCCTCACATCACTATACCTTATAATTTCATACAATAAAATAACAACACAAGTTGCTTCTACTTACCATACCGATATAAAACTCCTGTAGGAATGTAGGAAGAGTTTTGACATGTGCTCTGGTACTCCTCCACTTTCTTCTTGTTTTCACTGTGGATCACAGCATCGCACACATCACCATCAAGCTCCCAGGCAGCAGCAAAGAGAGTATGGTCACTGTAATCACAACCTTTTGGTCCCAGAAATTCTAGTTGCCTCTCACCATCATATTTTCCACAGAGTCCAACAATATAAGACCGGTATGAGAAAGGCATCTGTTGTGGTACAAACATACACATTATAAACTGTAACTTTCTATCAGCTTACCTTTGCATATGTATAAAATATAAACATACGTATATACATATTAATCAAATTTTGCAAGTAATGACTATCCCTTAAAGCAGTGACACACTAAAATGTATTCTTGGTAACAATGTAAGTGGTACTGATGTTCGAATAAAATGTTTTCCACTGTATGAATTTTTTCATGTTCTAAGTCATTCTGTTCTTGGTTTCAACTTTGGTCGGCCATAAAATTTACATGATGCTGAAGCATGTGAGAATTTGGGAACTAGAAGTTTACATACTAATTAAAGTCTCTGCATACATATCAGTGTTGATTTAATCTATTTGGTAGTACATATTTTGGCTGTACAGTACTTCACTCTAGTAGCATTTTTTACTTTCAAGTACTATGGGTATTCTTTTCTGTATATACTTGTTGAGGATTAACTGTCTAATATAAATTTTATGGTATCACAATTACTATAGGATGTTTATACAATTTTTTTACTCTTTGCATTTGAATAAAATTAATAATCCCAAAATTAAATTTTATCCCTAACTCACCTCTATCTCCACTTTATTGGAAACCTTGACAGCGATCCCTATGTTCAATATGAGCAAAACAGCATTGTCCGAATAGACAAATCGGTATATTTCACTCATTTCACTGGGAGCTTTATTATTAACCTGGAATAAAATGAGTAGTAGTATATACCAGGGTTAGGAGGAAGCCAATAAGAGAGTCGAATACTCAATTAAAAAATGCATAGATAAAAGAACATGGTGAGAACATTATGGGTTCATAAAACTGACCTAAATCAAGAATGAAATATTGTTCCCCTGGAAAACCTACTTGGTCCAAAAGTCATCAATAATAATAATAATAATAATAATTATAATAATAATAATAATAATAATAATAATAATAATAATAATAATAATAATAATAATAATAATAATAATAATAATAATGGTACATGAACAGGAATAAAGGATACCAAAAGAACAAACTCTTGGGAACCAACCAGAAAAGACTACACAGCCAATAAGAGGGAAAGACAACCACCAGGACATTCCTGAAGCTGAACCAAGTAAGACTCTGGAAAAACATATGGAGCGATCCAGCATCACACAACAAATATGCAACATGGCTCCACGAAATCAAGGCAGACGAAATGGGGAGAATAAAACAAAGATTCACCGAGATCACGACTAACACGATCAGACACCAACTAAGGAAAATGGCCAACTGAAAATCCCCTACACCCCTGAATAGCAGAACAACTCCAGCATGTGCCCAAATGGATAACCACAAGGAAAATATCATTAGTACAGCAAGACAAGAACAAGGGAAGCATAGCAAGTAACTACAGGCCTATCACCTGTCTACCAGTAATGTGGAAGTTACTAGCAGATATTATCAGTGAAAGGCTATACAACTACCTAGAGGATACAAACTATCCCCCTCCAACAGAAAGGCTGCAGAAGGAAGTGTAGGGGCACAAAAGACCAGCTCCTGATAGACAAAATGGTAATGAAGAATAGTAAGAAAAGGAAAACCAACCTAAGCATGGCTGGACTGACTACTAGAAAGCCTTCAATATGATACCACACACGTGGCTAATAGAATGCCTGAAAATATATGGGGCAGATGAAAACACCCTCAGCTTTCTAAAAAGTACAATGAGCAACTGGAATACAGTACTTACAAGCTTTGGGATAAGACTAGCTGAGGTTAGCATCAGGATAGGGAACTTGCAAGGAGACTCACTGTCCCCACTACTCTTTGTAGTAGCCACGATTCCCAAGACAATAGTACTGCATTAGATGGATGCTGGGTACCAACTCAAGAATGGGGCAACAGAATTAACCATCTGATGTTAACGGACAACATCAGGCTGTATGGAAAAAGCATCAAGGAAATATCCTAATCCAGGCCGTAAGGATTGTATCTGGGGATATCAGAATGGAGTTTGGAATAGAAAAATGTGCCTTGGTCAACATACAAAAAGACTGTGGGATAAAGCTACCAGATGGGAATAGCATCAAACACATATATGAGAAAGATACAAGTAGTGCCTGGGAGTAATAGGAGGAGAGGATATAAAACATCAAGAGATGAAGGACATGATCAGGAAAAAATATATGTAGAAACTTAGGGTGACACTCAAGTTAAAACTCAATGCCGGAAACATGATGAAAGCCATAAACACATGGGCAGAACAAGATATCAGATACTGCGCATGAGTAGTGGAGTGGATGAAGGCTGAACTCTGCAACACAAGACCAGAAAACTAGGCAACACACATAACAATAAGCAAAGCACTACACCCAAGAACAAATACAGACAGACTATACATAACACGAAAGGAAGGAGGAAGAGGGCTACTAAGCATGGAGGACTGCAATAACATCAAGAGCAGAGCACTGGGGCAATATCTGCAAACCAGTGAAGAAGAGTGGCTAAGGAGTGCATGGAAAGGATGACTGATAAAAGTAGACGAAGACCCAGAAATATACAGACACAGGGGAATGAAAAACAGAATGGAGGAATGGCACAACAAATGAATGCATGGACAGTACACGAGACAGACTAAAGAACTGGCCAGCAATGAAATATAGCAATAGCTACAAAGGGGAGAACTCAAGAAGTGGCACAAGATCAGGCCCTAAGAACAATAGATGTAAATAACATCTCACATACATGCAGGAAGTGCAATATGAAAAACAAGACCATATACCACATAGTAAGCAAATATCCAGCACTTACACACAACCAGTACAAAAAGAGGCATGATTCAGTAGTAAAAGCCCTCTGCTTGCAATATGTAATAGGTGGTGTGAAAACAATCAGGCACAGATTGTCTGAGACTATGGTATCAAAACAGAAACTTGTCAATAATAGACCAGACGTGATGATGATTGACAAAATCAAGAAGAAAGTATCTCAATGATGCCGAAATACCATGGGAAAACAGAGTAGATAAGAAAGGAAGAGAAAAAATTGATAAGCAACAAGATCTGAAAATAGAAATAAGAAGACTATGGGATATGAGAGCAGAAATTGTACCCATAATAATACGAACATTAGGCATGATCCCAAGATACCTGAAAAGGAACCTGAAAAAACTAGATGCCAAAATAGCTCCAGGACTCATGCAGAATTGGGTACTACTAGAAACAGCACACTTAGTGAGAAAAGTGATGGACTCCTAAGGCGGCAGGGTGCAACCTGGAACCCCCACACTATAAAAACCACCCAGTCAAATAGGATGACTGTGATAGACCAAAAAAATAATAATAATAATAATGACTGCTTAATTAGAAAGTTTTAATCACAGCATCAGTAACCGGGCAGATAATTACAGTCAGTGTCAGGGCAGATAATTATAGTGGCAGATAATTATAGTGGCAGATAATTACAGTCAGTATCAGGGCAGATAATCATAATAAGATAAAAATTTGAACAGGACTCCAATAGTCCAGCAACTTAGTGAAGCAGTTAAATTGTCAATGAATGCATATGTAAAATAAGTTCTTGAAAAATTATTTGTAAGCAAAACTGATGAGAGGGGACTGAAAATTCACTGGAAACTCACTTGGATTGAGGAGCTAGACAGATCAAACCTTAGTCCCCTGTCAACCCACAAGACCTTGGCCTCCCATTGGTCACTGTGGCGAACATGGATTTGGATGGAGTTTGTGGAAATATCGGCAGCTGCCACCTTCCAGCAGCTGTTCAGCTCAACAGGGAATTTCTCTCCATCAAAAGTATGGACCTTTACACAACAGATGAAAATAACAATAGGCCAATATTATGATATATCCTCTCAATAATCTAAAAGATGTTAACCTAGTGCTCGAAATCTATTTTTTTGTTTTTTGCTTTTACAGGTTCATGACAGAAACAAAAAACAGCTAGTACGCGTATAGTCATCAACTGTTATGCATTATACGTATGTAGATAGTCACCTAATGATACTACTGTTATCCATTTATACATACTAAATTATCTTTCTTCATAAAAAAAACATTTTAATCACAATGATTTTCTTTTAAAAGAGTTTTCTCTGGACCAGAAGTTAGGTTGCAAGCCAAATTCCTTTGCCTTTACCTGTATCAATGCTTTAAAAAATATCCATCACGATTTCATGATAGCTCTCACATACCAGGGAAGCAAACGATACTAAGTTTAAACTATTATTTCCTCAGGAATAGGATATTTTTAAGCATATGCACACTATTCACACAAGCAAACACACACACACACACACACACATACAAAATGTAACTGTAGCCTTGCCTTGCCAGTAGAGACAGCACATGCTCCTGGATTCCTACCATTGAGGACACGATGAGTCAACATTTCACTGGGTGATGCTAAGAATCCTAAGAAAGGTGGAACTGATACACTATAGATTGTGAACTCCCGTGGCAATGTTAGACGAATTCTATAGATGTTTGTACCAGGGTATCTGATGAGACAAAAATTAAAAGAAATTTTGGTTATTGGTGAATTCATTTATCAACCTCAAAAAGTTAGCCCCCCTCCTCTCTCTCTCTCTCTCTCTCTCTCTCTCTCTCTCTCTCTCTCTCTCTCTCTCTCTCTCTCTCTCTCTCTCTTATATTTTCTTTTCCTTTGCCCCTACTATACAATTATTTGCCTTTGTCAATGCAAATGGGTACAGTCGACCCCGATCAATTTCCGGTTCCGGATTCACAGATTTTCTTATGGAACATATTACGCTTTATGTGCTGAAAATTCACCTATTTGCGGTATTTTTTCTCTGGGAAATATTCACTAATTACTGTATTTTCATATAATTTTCATGACTAAATGCACTTTTTGTGACAAAACCTAAAATATACAAGTATATGTATTATTTTAGGGTTTTTAAAATACACATTTATACAAGTATTATTTTATGGTTCTTTGTTTTTGAACTATCAAAATAGGCAGTTCTAGGCATTTTCGAGTTTTGAATATTCGCAGATTTTAGCTATTCACGGGGGATCGACTGCACATATAATTACTTTCACATGTATGAATAAAACTAGATGTAGTGTTGGCAGAATGTGCCTAACCCTCCTGGACTACCAAATACAGAGTGCTGAGCATAAAAATTGTGTAGCTACATTTCTGCCTTAGTACATTTTTATTCTGGCCAAAGCAATAAAGTTAAGAAATTAGTTTTCACATTAATGTTTCTGAGAGAATTATCTGTATGCAGTCCTGAATTGTATACCAGTGATGAAACATACCATTACAAATACAGACAAAAAATTGAAATATCCTGATTCTCTTCTGTAAAACGACAGAGAAACTTACACCACAAAAACCATGTTTGTACTACCAAAAAGTAATAATTTCAAAGATGTTCCCCATTCCCTTAAGAAAATTTTAAGTAAAATAACACATACATTGAAAAAAAAATTCATGAACTCTGCCAACAATACTAAAAGATGAGTTTTTCAGATCAAATGTAAGTCATGTATCAGACAAGTATAGTCATTATAAAAGATAACATACTTTGTTGCCCTGATTCTAAAAGTCTTTGATCTGTGATCTTCAGGGTAGTGGCGATATTGTGGTGGAATTCTTGCTGTTGTCCAGTCATAGATCATAATTATTAACTCTTTCCAGGATTCTCGAAAATTCTGAAAAAACCATATTGCGATTAGTATCTCATATGCATATACATATATATATATATATATATATTAATATATATATCTATATATATATATATATATATATATATATATATAATATATATCTATATGTATATTATATAATATATATATAATACATATATAATCCTATATAAATATATTATACATATCATATATATATATATATATGTTATATATATATATATATATATATATATATAGTATATATATATATATACTATATAGATATAACATATATATATATCTAATATATATATATATATATATATATATATTAATATATATTATATATATATATACTATATATATATATATATAATATGTATAACTGAATCACGAAAGTTTGGAATGTGATAAATCCATAAATAAAGGTATAAGCCACGAGGGAAAACAAACAACAGTTTCCGCAAGATCTTTCAATGTTCAAACATCCGTTTACTTAGTAAAGGACATTTGAAT
>NC_087200.1:29194623-29209623 GCF_015104395.2 Macrobrachium nipponense
TTCCCTTTTGCACCCACCGTTATCGGGTGGCCTTCATAGCGGTTTTATATTTTACGAGATTTTATTTTCATATTCCCCCCCTGTTAAAGCATGATTTTCTTTTATTTTGTCTATGTACATGTTGGATGTTATGTCGGTTAGCCTACATAGGCTGTCCCTGCGTTTTCCTCGTGATCCTTTATTCGCGGGGATACGCTGGGTCATATGATCGGCACCCCATCAGTCCTCGTTTCCTCCCCATCACGTGGGGCTCCCAGTAGTTGGGTGCTCCTCTCGCTCAGGTTGTCGCTGACGGCCGATCCGAATCAGTGGAGGGGGGGTGTAGAGGGTCCTCCAGGACCTTAGGTTGGTGGGTGTCGCTTCTCAGCCGATCTCCTCCGGAGTTGATGGTTGCTCTGTGTATTCAGCCTCAGTTTCCGTGGATTTGTTGTGCTCTGCTTCTTTTGGCTCTCGGAGCTTACATCCATCCGCCTAAAACGTTCCCTCCCCGCATAAGGCGGGTTTAGATTCCAGCTTCTCCGGTAGTCGTTGAGGGCTATGTTTACGGAAGTTGCTCTTCCGTGGGCGGAGATAATATATTTGTTATTTTAGTTTTTATTTTATTTTCGTTTTGCCACGGAACTTGGAAGTTCATGTGGCCGTCCCGGGATACTATGTGTATCCCTCCCGGGTCATACAGTTCCGGGTTGATTTATTTCTTACACAGTTCCCGGGACGTATATCTATAAATATATATATATATATATTTTATATTTTTTCAGTCCGGAATGCTCCGGCATATTACATTATCATCACAAGTATCCTAATAAGTTTGTGCAATCGTTCTTATATATTATTCCACTTACAGGCCACCCAGTGTCTGGTTGCCGGCTGTAATGCTACTCTACAGGATCCGTGTGTCCATGATGTTTGCCGGGGCCATGCCCCGTGCGCAGTGTTGCTGAAAGATTCCGTAGTCTGGCATCACGCAAACTGCTTTGCCTGCTACGACTTGGTGCAATAGGTTACCTCTTCGGTAAGTTACCGCACTGCTTGTTCTATGCATATTGCGTTGAAATTATATTACACTACTTGTGTTAATATAGTGTTAAAAGAAAAAAAAAATTTAATTTAAATTAAATTACATTAATTAATCAACATATATAAGCATAATGATCAAAGTATAGGAATGATATTTACTCGAAGATGACACATTCTTTGCTTTACAGGCGGAGCAGTCTGTTAAGGATGCTGCACTCTCCACCCTCAAGATCTGGGTTGGAGGTTTTGGATGGAACGTAGGGAAGGCCAAGCCGTATATACTATCTCAAGATATGGCAGCTTTGATCTTCCCAGCTGGGATATCTGCCGGATACGTTGACCCAAAAGTCGCAGCACCAATTATCAAATCTATTCAAGATTCAGTTATGGAACAGCAAGAGGCGGAGTTGCCGGACCTTGGGTTGGAAGGAGTGTCACTTGAAGTGGTTGCGGATTTGCCCGTTACACTAGATCTGGGTACAGGTAACAGTGTTAATGAGGCTAGCTTAGTTAGTCATCGGGGTCTTTCCTCGAGTGAATCTGATTCTTCCACTCCCTCTACTTCCAATTCCTTCATGGGTTTCACAGGAGGGTTGCCCCCTTCCAGGTCGCATTCCTTCTCTGTGATTCCTAAATTAAAGAGAAAACCTTCGGGTAAAACCTTGCTTAAAGGCAAATCGAGTCAAAGCCAAGGCCTGGACAGGTGCCAGGTGTTCATACACATATTAAACCTAGGCTGAAGTCTCTTTCTAAGTCTTCAAATCCAAGGTCTCAATGAGGGAATTCTTCCCATTGCCCCACAAGTCCCATTCCATCAACATCTAGGGATCGGATACCTCATAAGGTACCGCAAGGAGGGCAGAAAGATTCCCCTTTAGTCGGCCAAGACCTGTTCAACACAAATATTTTAAATCAGGTCAGTAGCCTAGGTAGCTTAGTAAGTTCGGTTGCAGCAAGGTTTGAAGAAGTGTTTAAGAGATTAGGTACACAGGACTCCCCGATTGCAGGTCTCAGACAGGAGTCGGCAGTTCCGGCACCTCCTAGTAACTTGGTGCAAGGTCAGAGCATGCCTGACGGGTCCACGCTCCCTCCGTTCCACCCTAGTAATCCTTAGAGGGTGGCGAACTTCACTCCGTTTGTCAACGGGATGTTGACTATAGAAGGCTGTGGAACACGTAGACTCGAGGATTTAGAGTTCTTCCCCGAAGGCTTACAGCCACCATTTATAGGTTATGTTAGGCTTACGGAGGCAGCTCTGGTTAGAGAGGATAAGGTCCCCAAGGAGATGGTTATCCTTTCTAGAGATCAGGCTCAGCAAGCCCATGGGGGGACGAAATTATTATCAACAAAAAATTCCCCTTCGGTACATATATGAAAATATATCATTTGGGAGGTAAGTGGAAATTTTTTAGATTATTTAAAGGACATTTGTAGCTTGAATTGATATATAATGGATCACGGTTTGATGTGATAATATTCATATAACAAAAGGCCTACGTGCTGTCAAACGCTCGAATTGGCTAACATGGTAGACGGGTTTTTTCATATCGATTCTAATTACGAAGCACCGAGATCGAGGGTGATTTGTGGTAAGGTCAGAATCATATGAACTTATAGCGTCTCTGTTGGCTGATTGGATAGCGTCACTGACTGTCCTGATTTCGTCCTTCCCCGTCCACTTGGACGGTGGGTTTCGATCCCATGGGGGGACGAAATTATTATCAACAAAAAATTCCCCTTCGGTACATATATGAAAATATATCATTTGGGAGGTGAAAGTGAATTTAGATATTAAAGGACCATTTGTAGCTTGAATTGATATATAAATGGATCACTGGTTTGATGTGATAATTATTCATAACAAAAGGCTACGTGCTGTCAAACGCTCGAATTGGCTTAACATGGTAGACGGGGTTTCATATCGATTCTAAATTACGAAAGCACCAGAGAGTCGAAGGGTGATTTGTAAGGTTCAGATCGATATTTGAACTTATAGCGTCTCTGTTGGCTGATTGGATAGCGTCACTGACTGTCCTGATTTTCTTCCCCGTCCACTTGGACGGTGGTTCGATTCCATGGGGGGTGGGGGACGAAAGTATTATCAACAAAAAATTCCCTTCTTTTTCGGTACATATATGAAAATATATCATTTGGGAGGTAAAGTGAATTTTAGATATTAAAGGACATTTGTAGTCTTGATTGATATATAAATGGAATCCACGGTTTGATGTGATAATTATTCATAACAAAAGGCTACGTGCTGTCCAAAAACGCTCGAATTGGCTAACATGGTAGACGGGGTTTTTTTTTTTTTCATATCGATTCTAATTTACGAAAGCACCGAGATCGAGGATGATTTTTTGTAATGGTCAGAATCGATATGAACTTATAGCGTCTCTGTTGGCTGATTGGATAGTGTCACTGACTGTCCTGATTTCCGTCCCCGTCCACTTGGACGGTGGTTCGATCCCATGGGGGGTACGAAATTATTATCAACAAAAAATTCCCCCTTCGGTACATATATGAAAAATATATCATTTGGGAGGTAAAGTGAATTTAGATATTAAAGGACATTTGTAGCTTGAATTGATATATAAATGGATCACGGTTTTTGATGTGATAATTATTCATAACAAAAGGCTACGTGCTGTCAAAACGCTCGAATTGGCTTAAACATGGTAGACGGGGGTTTCATATCGATTCTAATTACGAAAGCACCGAGATCGAGGGTGATTTGGTAAGGTCAGAATCGATATGAACTTATAGCGTCTCTGGTGGCTGATTGGATAGCGTCACTGACTGTCCTGATTTCGTCCCCGCCGTCCCACTTGGACGGTGGTTCAATCCCATCCCATGGGGGGACGAATTATTATCAACAAAAAAATTCCCCTTCGGTACATATATAGAAAATATATCATTTGGGGAGGTAAAGTGAATTTAGATATTAAAGGACATTTCTAGCTTGAATTGATATATAAATGGATCACGGTTTGATGTGATAATTATTCATAACAAAGGCTACGTGCTGTCAAACGCTCGAATTGGCTAACAACGGTAGACGGGGTTTCATATCGATTCTAATTACGAAGCACCGAGATCGAGGGTGATTTGTGTAAGGGTCAGAATCGATATGAACTTACAGCGTCTCTGTTGGCTGATTGATAGCGTCACTGACTGTCCTGATTTCGTCCCCGTCCACTTGGACGGTGGTTCGATCCCTGGGGGGCGGGGGGACGAAATTATTATCAACAAAAAATCCCCTTCGGTACATATATGAAAATATATCATTTGGGAGGTAAAGTGAATTTAGATATTAAAGGACATTTGTAGCTTGAATTGATATATAAATGGATCACGGTTGTTTGATGTGATAATTATTCATATATATATATATATATAAATATTATAAATATCTAAATTATAATATAAATCTAATAATATATAAAGATTATATTATATATAATATATATATATTATATATATATATATATGATTATATATATATATATATATTAATATTATATATATATATTATATTATATATATATGTAATATATATATATATATATATATTATATATATATTTATATATTATACATAATATAATATTATATATATATATATAATATATAGATATATATATATGAACGGAGAAAGCAGGCGAGTCAGCCAAAGTGATAAAATGAATAGGGAGCAGGAGCAGGAACAAACATGGCGAAGTATTTTACACTTTATTCCGACGCGTTTTGCATTCGGCAGAATGCATCTTTAGGGTCTGTATAATAAATAATGACTAATATAAATTAAATTGATTTGAAAATAGTCTAACAATTATTTACAAACTAGTTAAAATGAAAACCGAAACTTCACACAGATAAAAATATACTAACAATTGATAAAACAGCACGAGAAGTTAAAAGCACATACGTTAGTTAAAAGTTCAGATAGAAAGTTAAATAAAAAAACTAAATAAATAAATTAGTAAAATACAAAGTTAAAAAATATTTGAGGAGCACTGGAGGTCGACCTACCATGGTAAAAGATAAATAAAAACTAAAAGAATGTACACAGAAACACAGGCTTAAGAAAGAAACAAGGGGGTGGAGGTGGTCTGGTTGTTCAACTGCGGAACAAGTTGTTTAATAAAAAGGCTCTCCAGGATCAAAAGTTCATTTGGGCTGGAGGTTTGACCAACAATAATAAAATCCTCATATTTAATATCAACTTTACATTTTTTGCTATGTTCACGTATACTGGACTGTTCGGGATTTGATATTGAACATCCAGTACGGAAACTAACTCCCTTGTGGCAGTCTATGCGAACCCTCATCATCCTCTGAGAAGAACCCACATAAGTTCCCAGACTACATCTGGGACAAGAATATTTGTACACTATACCAGAGGACATGAGGGGGCATAAACGATCTTTAAATTTAAACATGGATCCAATTGTTAGTGGATTGACCGGAATGAGTTTTACCTTTAATACGCCAAAGTATTTTTGTACGATTTTTGTAAATTTGGCCCTAAAGGAATCATTGTGTAAATATGGGAATCGGGCATAAAAAGGAAGCTTTGGAACATTAATTTCATTGGTGTTGGTGCAAAACTCTTTATTAAGGACCTTGTAATTAATTCTGTTGACGAGCTTGGTGGTAAAACAGTTATCGTTAAAATATGCTAAAAGAAAGGCAATTTCTTTATGAAATACGTGCCAGTTAGACGTAAGGGAGACGGCTCTATATACAATGGTAAAAACTGAGTTAGATTTAAAATTACTAAAACAAAAGCTATGAAAATTCGTTCCCAAACCTGTAAATGTCTTTTTCCTAAAAATTGTAGTGTTAGACTTACTGTTTTCACGAAATACTTCTACATCTAGAAACGGAAGACAGTCGTTCATTTCACTTTCAAGGGTAAACTTAATATTTGGGTGATATGAATTAATGAATTCTAAAAATGCATCGCAATCAAAATTACGCCTGAAAAGGGTGAAGGTGTCGTCAACGTATCTTTTATAAAATAAAGGGCGGAAGGAAAGAGGGCACTCGTCCAAAAAGCGCTCTTCCAGCGAGCACATAAAGATATTGGAAAAGGTAGGACCTAACGGAGACCCCACAGCCATACCCTCCACTTGTCTATATAAGTTATTGTTAAAAATTTTTAGTCCCGTTGCTTGAACCTTTAACTAAGAATCAATATACCGTTTCAAATTCAAAATCGTTTAAAGAATCAGTACTCCCCCAAGATTCTGATACATTTATGGCGAGCTTTGATGTTGAATCCCTTTTTACCAATGTTCCTGTTAGGGAGACCATTAGCATAATTTTAGACAAGTTATTTCCCCAACCTGATTCGTACTTTCACAATTTTAACCGTTCTACCTTTAAGTCTCTTTTAGAAATGGCGGTGCTGGACACCGCCTTTATTTTTAACAATAACTTATATAGACAAGTGGAAGGATACAGGGAATTCAGTTACCAACCATAGAGGTAACTACGTTATGCGCATATGACTTGACCATACAGTAGTCCTATACACCAAATTCTCTACTACATTCTTTCCTCGCCGAGGCCGAGAGAGAATGGAAATTTACTATCTTCATTCTTTTCATCAATAGAACGAATTAGTATTAGCCGAAGGAGATCCCAAGTGAGAACCGAGGATCGAAGAGAATCTCTCAAGCTTCCTATTCTCTTGGACATAAGGACGTATTCTATGTGTCTATTACCTGGAAGAGCCTCTAATCAATGAATGAGAGCTCCTCCGAATCTTGTCCAAGAGAGCTTATATGCTTACGCAATAAGATGTATTGAGATCTTTGTCAATGAGAACTAACCCATTAAGATACAAAGAGTATACATTTTTTGTCAATTATGTGTTGTGCGCTTACTTGACAATACGTTTAATATCTTCCTAAGGAAGGAAATTAATCCAGGAACTCGTTAAGTCTTCGTGATTTCCACAGAAATCGCGGAAGGGACAGGATTCCTGTTCAGATCTTGAGCTTACGGAAGGAAGATTGATGTTCCCTTTCTGCAGTCATTCCTGAACGCCGAATAGATGAGATTCTTATTAAGAAAAACTCCCGTAGCTCTTGCCTCGTCATAATGAGGGAAGAGTATGAATGAAGGAGAGAGTCCACGCTGAGACGAACTGCCTGTTACAGCAGTCTTCTGAATATTGGAGAAGGGCTTCTCTCAGTATCAGAATCATCCTGACAAAAGCGACAGCCGCCTGTGCGACATCTTGCGCCTTTGCCAGGAGAAGGCTGATCCTGCTAAAAACTAAAAAGAGGAGCCTCACGACTGACCTCTCTCTCATAAGGCGATTCGGGATATCCTGGGGCCTCGCGCCTGGAAAGTTCCGCGAGCCTGGAAGGCAACTCGCGCCAGGAGCGTTCCGCTTGTGTGGGAGGTTCCGCGCGCCTTGCTAGGCTCCTCGCGCCTGGAAAGATCCTTATGCCTTGGAAGGCGCCTCTCGCCTGGCTGGCGCTTCTCGCCAAATAGGCTCTTCTAGATCTGAAGAAGATCACTCATCTCGAGGAGCTTGTTGTCTGCTTGAAAGCGGAACACTCCCAGGTGGAGGAGGAAGAACAGACACACCTTCATGCTTCTTATCAGCAGACAGGAACTCTGGCTGCTGGAATGCGGCTCGCGCCTGGTTGCTGGAACGCGGCTCGCGCCTAGCTGCTGGAACGTGGCTCGCGCCTGGCTGTTGGAACGCGGTTTGAGCCTGGCTGCTGATAGATCGTCCGAACTCCAAACATGTCCATTCTTTGTCTTTTGGATGTAAGATGAAGAATCGGAAGAAGAGACGCACTTTTTAAGGATTACTTTGCAATGGCGATCCTTGGCAGTCTGGGATGCTCCAGATCCTGCCGAGGGGACGCCTGATCGGTGGGGATTCTCCGTAACCTCCGTAAGGCTTTCGACATTCCTTCTCCTCTGGGCCTGGGAGCTTGGAAGAGGTCTAGGCCTGGGAGCGAGACAGAGCCGATCAGACTCACCCTCCACTGCACTGGGAACACTATATTCACTTCTTACCTTTTTTAAGAGCTCGCATTTTGAGCTCCCTCCATTTATTCTTCAAATTTGCACAAGATGAATTTGTAGTTTCTGTGAGGTAAGAAGGTGATGAGAATGCAACAACTACTAGTACTGTTAATACTCTAACTGCTCGCTAGCACGAGCTTATTAAAGCTTCTAAAGGAAGCGTTTCTAGTCATATGCTTTTCTGACTTCCTTAAGTAGGAAGTTAGAGTGTTTATATTTCCTCAATCAAGTTTTAACACTTCTTACACGTATTAGTAAATAGATATTAATATTTCCCTTTATTGCAAAATATGTGAGTGTCTACCGAAAAAATCGGTAGTTTCACGTGAAATTTTCTTCGAAAATTCGAAGCCAAATTCATTAAAAAGTTACTAAAAGCGTATGCCAAACCAAAGACCCAGTACTTCCCTGCAAAAGATAGCCCAGAAGATTGATGGCGATGAAAAACGAAAATCAAGTCAGGAGGTACCAACAACGATGTTGTAGGCACCGGCGACAGAGAAAATCTGATTTGTAAACAGGAACCATCCAGCGGCAGGGCGGTAGATCACCTGACCTACCTGTAGTGTGTGCTGCGAAATTCGAATTTCTGTCGGGACGACGGAGTCTATAGCTAAGTATATATCTGACAGGGAAGTTGAATGTACAAAATTTCAATTTCTTCACCACTTTCAATTTTCTGTTTTTTGTATCACTTAGACTTTCCTGTATGCTTACTACTAAAGGCCTCTTTACAAAATAACTATCCAAGAAGATTGCTTCTGCCTGCTTTTCAAAATGCTCCTGAAATGACTCAGGCAAATGTCATCGAACTGTGCAAGCATACGACCTGTGCGAGCCTTTTCAGGGTGTATTTTCTACAAATGACTGCACTTTATGAAAAGCAGCTAGAACATCCTTAATTTCTGCCGTTGTCATAGGGTCCTCCTCCTTCTCCTTGTTGCTGCTAGAGAACTCTTCTTGAACAACAGTATATTGCATGGCCTCCAACTCCTTCAGGTCATCCGTCGTAAGCTCCTCTTGGTGCTCCTCAAGAAGGTCATTGATATCGTCCTCATCGACGATCAGCCCCATGGACTTGCTGAGTGCAACAATCTCATCAAGATCTGATTGCGAAACAGTTTCAGGATCGTCAACTGTTTCTGAATCTGCATCAGCTTCCCCCACGTTGAATCCCTCGAAGTCTGGGGCGGATACGGCATCAGGACAGAGTTTCCTCCATGAAGAATTCAAGGTTCGCCTTGAAACCTCCTGCCAAGCTTGATCGATGCTCCTTCCAAAATTCATGCAAGGTGAGGTTTGTGGTATCGGTGATGTCGAAACATCTCTTGAAAAGATTTGTATACAGCTTCTTAAAGTTTGATATCACTTGCTGGTCCATGGGCTGGAGGAGAGGGGTGGTGTTAGGCGGAAGATAAAGAACCTTGATAAAAGCATACTCTGCTAGGATATCCTCCTCGAGGCCAGGAGGGTGAGCAGGGGCATTGTCCAACAACAGCAGACATTTCAGAGGGAGGTGTTCTCTTCCAAGAATTTCTTCACTGTCAGGCCGAAACACAGATTACCCACTCGGTGAACAAAAGTCTCATTACTCAGGCTTTCGCATTAGCCCTCTACATCACTGGAAGCTTCTCCTTAGCACTTTGTGGGCCTTGAAGGCTCGAGGAGTCTCGGAATGATACACAAGTATGGGCTTCACCTTTCAACCCCAACTGGTGTTAGAACAAAGTGCAAGAGTAAGCCTGTCTTTCATGGGCTTATGTCTGGTTAGCTTCTCTTCCTCCGTGATGCGTCCGACGAGCCATTTTTTTCCAAAAAAGGTCAGTCTCGTCACAGTTGAAGACTTGCTGAGAACTGTAGCCTTCCTTGATTGTCATCTCGTCGAACGTCTTAATAAAGGCTTCGGCCGCTTTCATGTCCGAGCAGGCAGCCTCCCCATGTCACACCACTGAATGGATGCCAGTCCACTTACGAAATTTATCAATCCAACCCTGAGAAGCCTTGAAGTCTGGGATTGCCGTCAATGTCCCTTCTCCGTCGTCTTTGGCCTGGGCACTTAGATCACCGAAAATAGCGCTGGCCTTCTGGCAGATTGCCGTCTCGGTTATCGTATCGCTAGCGATTTCTTTGTCTTTAATCCATACAAGAAGCAGCCTCTCCATCTCATTATGCACGTGGCTCCTCTTGTTGGACAAAATAGTCACGCCCTTGGAAGGTTTAACTGCTTTGATGGCTTCCTTCTGCTTAAGGATGGTGCCTATTGTCGACGGATTTCGGCCGTATTCCTTAGCGATCACACACAACACGATAAAGTAACTTACTACAAAGAAAGTGAAATCACTAACACGAATTTATGTTAACAAACGAAATCTATGTGAACGAATGAATTCCATGTGCGTACAATAACGCTGATGCGACAAAATGGTTGAAGGACGCCTTTACACAGAGGGATGATGGGACAGATACTGACCAATAGGAGAGCAGGATCTTACGGCGGTGACTAATATCAGGAACCAATGGGAAAGCGGGAGGATGGTGGCGAGTCTACTCAGTTGGCGGCGCGCGAGGTCTAAAATTGTTCTCAGCGGCCAGGGCGAATTTCGGTTTACAGTACATACACCCTTTCGCAACCTGAATTATTTTCGTACACAAAAGCAAAAATATCTTTGTCTTTGCTTTCATAACCTTGATTTTTCGTAAGTAGGGACTTTCATATGTAGAGGTTCCACTGTAATCTTTCCATTTCACTCTCTCTCTCTCTCTCTCTCTCTCTCTCTCTCTCTCTCTCTCTCTCTCTCTCTCTCTCTCTCTCTCTCTCTGACCCAGATGCAGTGGAAAGTTTAAGAAATGATCTAATGAAAATAGGAGAGTGGTCAAAAAATGGCAAATGCCTTTTAACGTAGATAGGTATAAAGTGTTACAAATAGGAACATACAACCCTCATGCCAGCTACATGCTGCTTGGGAATGACATAAATAGTGTGGAACAAGAGTCATTATTACCAAGGCTTAAAATCCACAAAACAGTGCATAAAAGCTGAAAAGAAGGCACAGAAACTAGTGGGATACATACAGAGGCAGTTCATATACAGAACAAGGAAACTGCTGCAGCTCTACACGTCAATAGTTAGACCCCATCTTGAATATGCAGTACAGTTTTGGTCACCAACACTAAGAAAAGATATAAATAGATTAGGAGTACAAGCAAGAGCCACAAAGTTAATTCCATCCATCAGGTAAATAGGTTACCGAAGATGACTTGAGAGCCTGAACACATATGGCTTAGAAACACGACGACTGCTAGGACAACTAGCAGAAGCATTTAAAATACTGAAAGGCATAACAAAAGTAGACAGTAACCTAATCACATTAAACAAAAACCAGGCAAGAAATAATGGGTGGAAACTAGAACTGAAGAAATACAACACATCCCATTGTGGGAACTTTTTTACAAACAAGATATGTGACACATGGAATAAACTGCCACCAGAAGTTGTAAACAGCAACAGTGTGGAAGAGTTTAAAAGAAAGCTAGACAAAATCATTAGGACACTGTGAATGCACAGTAAAACCTGCTCCTACAGATAAGTGAGCATATGATGTCTCCTCGGATGGACTAACAAGTCTTTAAGACATCCTAATCCTTGTAACTCCTTGTAACACTCTCTCTCTCTCTCTCTCTCTCTCTCTCTCTCTCTCTCTCTCTCTCTGGCTGTGTATATAGTGCAAATGGTAAAATGTTTAAGATGACTTTGAAATTATATTAATATCAATTCAATGGTATATTTGATGTAGGATGATACTTTAATATACATTTGGTATTTGAACTTTCAAGATGGGCAGATATAAGCATTTTTAGAGGGGAGTTCCAACTATTTGCGGGTTCTAGCTTTTTGCGGGGGGTGGGGGTGTCAGGTATGCATCCCCTGCGAATGTGGGGGACCACTATACATATACTGCTCATAGCTTTTGAAATCTGGGACAATGAAGGAAAAAGATATTTCATCCTCCATTTTGTCCAGTCTTGTAGGAATGCATCTCTTGCTATTGCCTGAATCTCCAGGTTCAGAGACACATACTATGGAAGCTGATGGTTCTCACTTGTGGCAAACTGGTCCATGTCTAGATTGTGGAAGCATGTTAGATTACTGACTTGGGAGTTCAGCATGAGCCTAACCTCTTTATAGAAGACATTGCAGTCAGATTGGCTAGAATGAACAAAATGAAGATCCCTTTTTGGAGATCTAAATTTTCTGAGATGGAAAGACAGCCAATAGACCTAGGAAGCTGATATGACACTCACTCCGAGAAGGTGCATCTACCTACTAACTGACACTCAAAGTGGCCTCCTCAAACTGTGGAGGAGGCACATACATAAATTGCGTGGCATTACTAAGTAAACTTGAACTTCTCTTACCTTTATGTCCAAAACTAAATTTGCCTCTTCACACGATCTACCATGCCAAACCTTTCCCAAGAGTTGTGACTTGAAGTCCTTGTTCAGAATTTCTTCTACCGAGGTCAATGGAAGGATATCTGGTCTTTGGAAACCAACATCAAAGCAAGTCTGCAAGTAATCAAATGATTTTGATGTTAGCATTTCAGTTACTTTTCCAAACTCAGACTGGTATCTTTGATCTAAGTCTAACATGCACTACTTTAAGTAACAGTGTCCTGAATTCAGTGAACGTCCTGGCTGTCAATGAATGCCTTGAATTCAGTGACTCTGGGGTTTTAGGCATGTAAAACATGAGAGGAAAATAATGACCCAAATTCCTGTTCCCAAACAGTAACCTTGACAGCAGCTTTTGTATGTGAAAAATATATATAGTATTCTGTAAATTTAGGGTTGAGCCTCCTCTCTCTGACACAATATCCCTCATCCAAAACTGGTATATCTGTTCTAAGCATGCAAAAAGAGGAAATAGTTATCAGAGTTCTGGGATTGTTTGGCCTCTGTTACTGATTCTATAAATTCGGAGACTAGTATCTCTGATCTATGTGTATGTATTACATAAGAAATAATGCCATGAACACTGTGTCTGCAAGGTTGGAATATTTTTTGCACACTTGAAAGTCTGAGGCTGGTACTTTCCAGATTATGTAGTATCTGTACTTGGGAAACAATGATCATACAGCAAAGATGTTGGGAGTGACTTTCAACTTAATTATATTCTAAACTGTGCATGGTCATAAATAATGGCCGAAATTCAGCAATTGTTACTGTTCTTTTAACCTGAAACGGGTATCGCTAAGTATGAATGCCAGTTATGTGAAAAATTCTACCTTCAATCCTGAGTATAGTGATGGTCTTACTGTTGTTGATTTCACAAGCTCTTGCATTGGTTTCTTTGACCTATGCATATCTAATAAGTATAAAATAATTTATAGAATTCTGATCTTCCTGTTATCAACATACTAAACTTTGAGACAGGTACAGCTGATCTGTGCATATTTAATAAGTAGAAATAATGAAGAGATTTTTTTAACTATATGGTTGGAATTGATCTTCAAAATTCTCATTCATGTATTACTGATCTAAACAGTATCTTTCTACTTTTGATCTACCAAACTCCGATAATCTATTATAATATATTGACATATTTGAGTGATGCATATCTATTTAGTAAAATCCTTATGCTCTGAAGTCTGTCTCAAGGAACTACTATTGTTTTATCATAACACTATTAGTACTGTGCTTCTATTTCTGTTTGCTACTAAAAGTTTTTTCAAATAAAGCCCAACAATAATTTAGTCTATATACCTAATACAATAATTTATAAGCTTTTCTTGCAGAATGTAACCTCAAAATATCAAAACCATTTAAATTATTATGGAATGGGCTCCAAAATTTTCATTCACTGTAAGAACAATTCGTCCCAAAATTAAATAAGTTTTACTGGCCAAAAATTCCCAAACTATCTTGCAAATAAATGGCTTAAAAGACTTTGTAACCAGGCTGAACATTTTTTACAGTCTTTCAAGGAAGTTTCAAATCTGCACTAACCATAAATGTTTCACTGGCAAGTCCCATGGGCGTATCGTGATAAAATAACAGTTTAAATCTGGTGTCTTGCATCTCTTGGGAGTCATTTTCAATGATCGTTGTATACACTCTGTACTTAAGATCAACTGATCCTGATGTCCTCATGCTTAGGCCAATTGTCTTGATGTTACCCACATCTACAACAGAGGTAATCAGATATTAAAATTATAATAATTTAAGCTGCAATTAAGAAACATTGTTCCAATATGTAGAGTATACATAGCACACAAATCATCGGTTGACTAAGGAAACATGCAGATTTCTACATTTGTCCTATCTTTAATCCGACGTTTTGTAATATGTATGTATTACCTTTATTACATATGGGGATCTGTCAATACATATAAAATTATAAAACAATCTGAAATTTGTTAGAAAACACAAAACTTAAAGACTAAAATTTACAATTAGTACAAAAATACATTTAAAAGCTAAGACTGCTGACTAACCTTCAGTTAGAGAAAAGAAGACTGAATGACATGAGAGAAACCAAAAGAAGACAAGTTAGATAAGATACAGTTGAATCGAAGTTTGGGTATTATTCAACTGGGGACCCAGCTGTTGAACAACCAACAACTCTAAAATTGTGTAGTTCATGAAGATTTTGCATTTTTCCTATGATGCAAAAATCGTCTCTTTTGATATAGGTTTTGCAAACTTTTCCATGATTCTTGATATTCGAATGCTCAACGTTTGAGTGCCTACTTCCTGTGCAAATCAATTCTGACCCTTAATAACCTTTTTGCAGATCCCACATATGTCCCAGAGTTACACTTTGGGGAGATATATTTATATGCTACCTTACAGGTGAAGAAAGGCTTAAATGGTTAAGAGGTTTTTCGGTATTAGTTTAATACTGACTGCACTATAATGATTTTGT
>NC_087200.1:29214623-29217123 GCF_015104395.2 Macrobrachium nipponense
GCTCAACTTACAAAAATCCAAGTTACGAAAGCCAATACGAAAGATTTTACTGCTCTACATACGAAAAGTTTTCAAGATACGAAAGGTTGTTGCTATAAAGTCCCGAGATTCGCCCGGACCACCGAGAACAATTTTAAAACTCCCGCGCCGCCAACTGAGTAAACTCGCCACCATCCTCCCACTCTCCCATTGGTTCCTGATGCTAGTCACCCCATAAGGTCCTGCTCTCCTATTGGTCAGCATCTACCCCTTGTGCTTTAAGTATTCTATTGGTAAAAGGTTGCTGTAAATTGAAAAACTTAGTATTCATGCAATACATTTAATAAAAAGAAACATTAGGTAAAGATAGAATAAAGAATAGAAATGAATGGTTATTATACTGTTTGGTGGTTTCATTAGTTGAAGAGAGATACTAATGACAATTTATGGCTTACTGTGTGCTAGGAAAAATGATTGCTTGGCGCTCGTTCCATACTCGTAAGATGGGTAAGATCTGAATGTAAACAGTCGATTGGAAGGTTTGTTTTTTGTTTGTTTGTGTATTATAGTTAATGATTAATTAATAATTATTTGAAATGAGTACATACTGATTATTTATACATTTTATTGGCATATTCTAAGCTTTTAGCTCTTAGGTTTAGATGTCAGAATCATAGACTAGGCTACAGTAGCAACAGCTAACATAGGCTAGGCTTATTGCTAAGGGACATATGCCAAAGTCCTAATATATGCAGTAAAAATGGGGTTGAACATTATATGCAGTTGAATAATACTCAAGTATGTACAGTATTTTGTCTTTTTGGAGTCATATTTCTTCCGTCGTAACCCTAGAACATGTGTTTTAGGCCTGGAAATATAATTTACTGGGGTGTTTTTGGGGGGCTTGGAACAGATTAGCCATTTTACATGTTAAATGTGTTCCAAGATACGAAAAACTCTTGATACGAAGGCCGTCTCGGAACGGATTAATTTCGTATCTCGAGGTACCACTGTATGTAGTTTTAGAGAAAGTACTAGCAGACGAGAGTAAAAATATGTTGCCTCCTGGTGTTCAGGTCTTACCCAGTTTTTCTATATGTGAATGGGGTGTTGGATATGTTTGTGTTGCAATTTGGTCTAAAGATAATGTTAGCATTGAAGCAGGCAGTATATTGGCCACGGTGCAACTTGGCATAGGGGAGTTTATGGAGGATGATGATAACAAGAACACTGAAAAACTATCAGAGGAAGAACTTCAAAACCACAGACGGAAGTTGGGAGTCAATGTCGATGAAAGTAACTTAAGTAAATCGGATTTGTTAAGACTTGATAAGATACTCTACAAATATAAGGAATGTTTTGAGCTAAATGATTCAGACCTAGGTTTGATAAAGGGATGGGAACATTCCATTATATTGTCCTGTGGGAAACCTATCAAATTACCGTATAGGAGAATAGCACCCAAGTTAATCCCTGAGGCCAAACAGTTGCTTGATGACTTAAAGAAACGGGATGTAATTGAAGAGAGTGCAAGTTCTCATGCAGCACCTATAGTCCTTGTGAGGAAGAAGGGGGGGGGGGGGGGAGGCTTAAGGTTGTGCATTGATTATAGGAAATTGAATGAAAAAATTTAAAGGATGTATTTCCTCTTCTTAGAGTAGCGGAGTGTCTGGATTCATTGGAAGGGGCCAAATACTTTTCCATTTTTGACCTTGCGCAGGGCTATCACCAAGTTTTGTTAAGGAAAGAAGACAGAGAGAAAACGGCATTTTCTGTACCATGGGGACACTTTCAGTATCGCAGGTGTCCAATGGGTCTGACAAACTGCCCAGCAACCTTTCAACGATGCATGGAGAATATTTAGGGGGATATGTTTTTTGAATTTCTAGTCATTTATTTGGATGATATGATATTATTTTCGAAGACCATTGATGAATATTTATCAAGATTGGAGGCATTGCTGGAGCGCATAAAGTCATATGGGATGAAATTAAAGCCAAAGAAATGCCATTTTTTGCAGACATGTGTAAGTTACCAAGGATTTAGCATTAGTAACCAAGGAATAGGACCTGAGCTAAGTAAGATTGAAGCAGTGAAGAATTGGAAGAGGCCAGAAATTATTAAGGAAGTGCGAGCTTTTCTGGGATTTGCAACATTTTATAGAAGATTTATTAAAAATTTTGCCATAATTGCCAAGCCACTCAATGAATTATTGAAAGGAGAAAAGAAGAAATCCAGTCAGTGTCAAAGTATTAATGATAAACGGACAGAAGATGCAGAAATGGCCTTCCAGACATTGATAGAAAAATTGATAGCTGCCCCAGTATCGAAAGGGATAGAGTTTGGGAAAGTGTGTACGTTAAAAATAGATGCTAGTTATGATGGACTTGGTGCTGTTTTGTCCCAATATAAGGAGGATAAGCTGCATCCTGTAGCTTATGCTAGTAGGTCACTGAAACCACACGAAAGAAACATGAAGAACTATAGTTCAAGGAAACTAGAACTGTGTGCTTTGAAGTGG
>NC_087200.1:29222123-29229623 GCF_015104395.2 Macrobrachium nipponense
TGATGTGAGGTAATGATGCGTGAGGATGATGAGTGGTTAGTTGACCAGGATGGAAATGCAATGAGGTAATTATGACATTTACATGAGTGTTAGTATCACAATTTCTAGGGGTTAGAGGGTTAGTTTACTGGCAGAGATCAGGCTGGCTACCTTCTCTGGGTAGGTGCCAGGATCATTCTGCAAATGAATGTGACACTGTACCTCGGGCACAGGTGTCAAGGAGAGCATGTGGCTCTTTGGTTAGTGTGTTAATGATTTGTTACGTCCCTTCTTCTTCTTCTTATTCCTCCAGGATCTGGCTATACCAGTCCTAGGAGTAGACGGAGGCGCCGACTCTGGGGTAAGGCCAGAAACGCTGTCAGGAGCAGAGGCAGTGGTAGCCTGAGGGATTGCAGGAGAACACCCTACTTCGGCATCTGCAGCAACCGTCGTAGAGGTGGAACCTACTGCAGGGGAGGCCCTCACTTCAGCTGCTGCGACAACCGTCGTAAGGGGAAAACTCTAGGCTGACTCCGGGTCGGGCAGTTCCTGGTTTTCCAGAGGAGGTATGAAGGTAAGGTCTGCCGGAGGTTCATCCTCGGGCGACAGAGGTGAGGGTGAAGAAGAATGATGGGCTGGAGATTGGCCATGGGCTGCGGTAAGCTCCATGCCTGTTGGAGGATCTCCTGTAGGAGGATCCTTGATTAGGTTAGGCGCCAGCGCTAGCTCGGGGCCAGGCGCAGAAGTCAAGTTCTGTGGTGGCTCTACGTCCAGGCTGGACGGAGCTTGGCACTGCTCAGTGCTGCCAAGTGGCACTGGCAGAGAGTTGAGGTCGACTGGACCTGTGGCGGGTACCGGAGGTGCAATACCTCTCAGCGTGCCCTTGGAAATGGGAGACAGAGGCTCCTGTCTCTTGTGGAAGGCTAAGCCTTGTGGAAGATGAACAGTGTCCGCTGCTGGTAGTCGGCTAGGGCACTTAGGCCAATTCGTGGAGTGCCCTAGTATGTTGCAGGTTTTGCAACGGAACTGTGAATGATCAATCTCCCTCCTTGGTAACGGGGGAGACTGTTGGTGGACGTACTTCCTGGAGGAAGTAGAATTTCGATGACTCCTTGCTTTGGAGTGATTTGACGTGGGGTTAGGACCCCTAGGCTTTTTGAAATGAGAGGGAGACTTCATGTCTTGCCCTAGGAGGAGGTCGTAACCTCCTGGGATGTAGCTTGTAACTGCAAGAGTACATACTTTGGAGAAATTAGGTCTGGTGACCCTCAATTTTACAGTCGGAAGGATCAGTTTAATATGGTTGATACCTTCAATGGTGATTAAATGACGTCGATCGACGTTAGCCCCTCGGGGTATTCGGTCTTCCTGTATCAAGGAGATTTGAGCGCCAGAGTCGTCGTAGGCTCTGACGTGGCTTGGCGGATAATGGCTTTGGAGGGGTGCGACGGTTATAGGGCCCTTAGCTGGGGGTCCTAGTGAAGAAGGATTGGTGACGGCCATTGCGATGGCAGGAATATTGTGGTTCGCGCACCCTCCGTAGTTGGCAGACATGTGACCCTTGCGGCCACAGTCGCGGCAGAACTTGTTCCAGAACCTCTTCCGTGGCACTGGACGGTAAGGCCGAGATGGCCCCACAGGTTGCGAATCTGTGGAGTCACCAAGGCTGGCAGTGTGCTCTGGCACAGGTGAAAAGTCCTCTCTGGCAGTGATTTGAGGTAGGGAGGTTAAGGAATCCTCCATTGAATCACCCTCGGAAACAGGTCTGGGGTTAACTGGTGGGCTTACCTCTTCCAAAAGGGAGGAGGTAGGCGGTAAGATGGTAAGAGGCTGAGATGATGCGGAAGAAACTTCGGGCTCTGACACTGGGTCAGAGCCAGGTTCGCAAATAGGAAGGATGTCGGGGACATCGGAGGCAAGCCTCTGAACCTAAAATTGAAGGTTGATTATGAGGCATGCTGCAGGGATCCGGTGCATCTGGTAGTGGGAGCTGCGTCCAGGGGAGATACGGCTTAAGTAGATCTCAGCCCAATATCACCTGATAAACATCATGAAATTGGTCAACTACGCCCAGGCGGCACAATGTGGTTTCCCTGGTCTCCTGGTCCAGAAAGGGCAGTTCAACATTCAGAAGGACTGAAGGAACAGAATAGAGGTTACCGTCAATCCATTCAAACTGAATTTCTTCGTCCGTCTGGATTTTGGCACCCCTAGGCAATGCCTTTCTTGAAATAAGGGAGACCTGGGCTTCGGTGTCGGCCATGACTTGTACCCACTGATAGGCCGTAGGAGACTGTTCATCAGGCAGGGATACATGGTAGCCTTGGAGAAGTTCACCCTGGAAGCTCTCCTCCCAAGGTAAGACCGACCTTGACTGGGCACTGGTCGGAATCCACAGCATGCCCACGCACACAACAAGTGGTGCAGAACCTCCACAACCACCTCTTACCAGGAGTCCAGCTCATGGTCTGGGGCTTAGAAACTAGCAGAGAGATTGCGTCATCTCTGAGAGCTAGCTCATGCTTTCTCTCTTCTTCACGTGCCTTCCTTTCTGCTTCTCTTTCTTCCTTTTCTTGCAGGCGCGCGGCATCCTGCTGCGCCTTTATCCACTGGTCAAGTGCTGGTCCAGTGTAACCGGCCTCCTTGCCCAGAGTTATGAGGGCTCCGAGCTTCTCTAGCTCTATGGCAAAGAAGTCGCCGGAAGCAGGGGAAGACATTTCCTTAGGCTGCAGTAGAGGCTCTGACAAAGTTGAAAATAATGGCCAGGAAGGGTACTGAATGGAATGGGAGTGCCCACTAGGTAAAGTGGCACTCACTTGCAAAGGTGTTCTGCGACGTGGTAGAGAAAAAGTCTGAAAAGACTGGGTGCTCTGTGGCACTTTGGGATTGGCACCTTCTGATGAGGCGGAAAATCAAATGAAGTGTGCGGCGTACGTCACACTTAAGGGCGTTCCTCACTTGGGAGACGCTGGAATGGGCTACCTGTAGGTCCAATACAGGTGCACGGCACTTATGGAGGCGTTCCTTGGGTGAGTGATCCGAAATGGTGGATACTCTAATGAATGGGCACTCCGTAGGACAGACACGCAGGTATAGGGCTAACTGTATGTCTGTACAGGTGCACGGCACTTTCAGGAGGCGTTCCTTTTGGGACAGCACTAGTAGTGCTGGTGTTGCGGCACTTTGGGAGGCGTTCCCTTGTTGAGTGTTCCGAAGGATCACTGACCCTTGTACACGGACATTAATGAATTGGGCGTTCCGTAAGGACGGACACGCAGGTAGAATGGCTACCTGTACGGCCTGTACAGGTGCAATGGCACTTGTGGAGGCGTTCCTTGGGCACTGTTATCGTGCTGGTGTGTCCCGTCGAACGACACTAAATGCAGTATACTTAAGTATACTGAAGAGAAATGGTACTCTGTTCGGGGCAGAGTGTAATGGTGGAGGAGAGAAAGTAAAAGGTGGGAGTACTTCAGCAGCCAATCAATGGACAGTGTCACGAATTAGTGGCACTGTAAAATGGTAAGACCTGACGTGCACTGGTGGGGGCCAGTCCTAGACTGACTAGTAGGCTTCCTTGTCTGGAAGTAATGAATTTGCGTGGCACACTGTGTGGTTTGTGCTTGCGGTATACGCAAGTCTTTTGTGATAAAAGAAAATGAAAAGACCACTCGGGCAACGACAGGTAATGGTAATTTTAGAAATGCTCAGTCCCTCGCTGAAGTACTCGGTAAATGAAATAAATGCTTACAAACTACAATGGACACAGGCGCGTACGTATTACGCTCAGTGTAAATGAAAAACACAAGAGACTAAAATAATGTTAATTCTGCATGCGGTTAAGTAATGGACATAGTACTCTTGGCTTCGTGAATAATGGGTTCTCTCTCTCTCTCTCTCTCTCTCTCTCTCTCTCTCTCTCTCTCTCTCTCTCTCTCTCTCTCTCTCTCGGAGAGGGTGAAAATGATATATGAAAAACTCCCTTGTATTGAATTGAACTAATAATGTTGTTTAATATGACGCAACTTGCGTTAAATGATTTACTTACGTTAACGTTTACTGAAAGAATTGCTTTTGAATACGTTTTATGAAAATGATAACGCGCTAGCGATGAACGATTTTTACGTTAATGGTAGCGGCTTGTGCTTATGAAATGATTTGCGTTTCAATATGAATTTCACAAAGACACGTTTTACGTTAACAATTCTTGTGATTTACTCTTTGAAGATTTACGTTAACTTTACGTAAGGATACTAGGTCCCTGTGAACAGTGAAATGACGGTAAGGATTTTAAACGATGTTAGCAAACATTTGTAAATGGAGGTTACGTTAAGTCCGAAGTGGAATGAAACTTTCGCTCAGCGAGCGAGTAAGCGATGCGACGTGAAACGCGGTGAGCGAGCTGGGCAGCGTGTCGTTCAAACAGCTGATTCTCTGTAAACGCGGAGGCAATTTACAACCCGAAATTCTAATTTCTTATTCAAGGCGAATTACGTTAATTTCTCTGGCAGAACGATAGATACTAGTACCGAGATTAATATTATTTACGTTAAACTTTCAAGACTTACGTTACTTTGCTTAAATTGTTGAGATAATGCTTAAAGGGATAAAAACATGGCTGCTGCTTTGAGTGAAACGAAGGCTGGCTGGCAGGCATGAGAGTGCGCGTGCGTGAAGCTGAGAAGCTGGCCAGCTTGAACGGTTACCAACACTTGGAATGAAACTAAGTTAAAACAAATCCCCTAACATATCACAGACAAAAGAATTGTACACTTCTTTTGCCGTAACTATTAGTAGAATACTCCTAACTAGCTAAGCTTTCTAATACAGCAATAAACCCTGGCAAAGCACTTCCTAGTTGGATCTGGTACTTTCTGGCATCTATCTAACATGCGCTCGTGTCTCGTCAGACGAGGACACAAAGTAACAGAGAATTCGCGGGGCAAATTGTTTGCTTGCCGCTAAAATTAAGCTCTGGCGGTTTTGCCGTTACAATAATAATATTTCTACTTACACTCTTTTAAACACTTCGTAATAAAAATACTTAAACGTACCTTAAGCTAACACTGGTTATAAAATAATCATATTTTATGAATGGTATACCTTACCGTGAGCCAGTGTGTGTCTTTCCCTGCAAGTGTGCTTTGTTTTTTGCGCTTTGAAAAACATTTACATTCGTTTTACAAGGGATAACGCGATTTACAAGCTTTTTTTTTTTTTTTTAGCAAGCTAGGTTCGAATCCTTAGCGAGGTCGACATTTTTACGTATTAATTGAACCAAAAGGTTGACTGATAGCTCAGGTAATTACTTTACAGCTATTTATTTACAAGAGGCTCGTACTGGCCTGGAGAAAAGTAAATGCTACTGGTCCCCACGTGGACTTAATATCTCTCAAGTGGATGATAGCTGGCTCAAAATGGAATTCGTAAAAGCTGGTTTCATAATCGTGGGTAATGCAACACTTGCGGGCAGACAGACTTGGCACGTGACTCAGGGAATCTGGAAAAAGGATCCCAGATTAAACAAGATAAAAGAAAAAAGGATTTCTTGCCCAAATTAGTATTAATTAGTTCTCTAACACTGGGGCAAAGGAACTCTAATGTTTCACTGAGGTATGCAATGACTTCATTTGTCTGGGACGATCACACAAGGGGAAGCATGCGGCCATGAGGCAGTGAGAGGAAACAAAGGGATGAGTTCTTTTTGGAATGGAAGTTTGAAATGGAAAATGGATCAAATAGATAAAATAGGAGTAAGGGACTGGCAATATGCTGTTTCACAAGACGTACCTGGAGGCCATGTTCAGTATGGACCTTTGTAGAAAATGTGGCGCCCGGCTTTGTCTTAGGTCTGGGTCCCTTGGCGCGCCAGTACGCCATGGATAGGCCTAAATGTGGGAAGGCTGGCTGCGGACATCCGTCCGAGGTCACGACTGGAGCTTACTGAGGCAGTTCGCAGGTGTCTTGCCTGGGTGTTGGGGGTCAGCTTAACCACCCACGAGCAGGGCAAATCCTGGAAACAGAACATACAGCCAGCAGAGGGTTCACAGGAAAAAGAGCTTAAGATATAGGCCTAAGAAGTACCAGTCTGCCTACATCCTTCCCTTCGAGATACATCCCTAAAGCTGACAAAAGACTATATTCTCCCTTTTCACAGGAAACTCTTAACCCTGGACGGCTAGCATTGGTTTTTCCCGCCCAAATCAGCTGATATTTGGAGGAAGATGGCTGCCGTTTTACAAAGCAAAATAATTAATTAATACTGGGTAGACGAAGAGATCTATAAACGTGATAATATATATAGATATATATATATATATAGATATATATATATATATATATATATATAATATATCTTATATTAATATATAATATCTATATATACTATATATATATATATATATATATATATATCTATATATATATATATAAATATATATAGATATATATATCTATATATATATATATATAAATATATATATATATATATATATATATATATATATATATCATATAGTATATATATATATATATATATATATATATATATCATATATATCATATATATATATATATATTATAATATATATATATATATATATAATATAGATATATATATATATATATATATATATATATATATACATATTATATATATATATATATATATATATATATATATATATATATATATACATATACATACATATACATACATATATACATGTTATATATATGATATATATGTATAAATATATATATATAATATATATATATATATATATATATATATATATATATGTATATATATATATATACGTATATATATATATATAATATATATATATATATTTTATATATATATATATATATATCTATCTAATAAAAGGAGCCCATAAAAACACCAAAATTATAGAGAGAAAAGTACTATATTTCAGAGACTGCCTGTCTCTCTTCTTCAGGTATATGAATGAGAAAAGTTTACAGAAAAGGTGGTATTTATACCAAGAGATCCGTCCACAAGTAAGCCAATTTAGGTCACCCCCGCATGATAATCTTCCTTTAATCTTGCTTAAGCGTTGGGTTGAATGGAAAACCTTGCGATGACATCTGAAATCCACCCTCCTATTGAGATGTTCATGACATGCTTCTCTTTTATTAACGGCCGATTCCATCATTTGACTCTTGTACCGGCAGTTGCTGCTATAAATTACACGTGACAAATTCCAGTTTATTCTATGGTTATGTTCATTTATATGGTTGAAAATAGCAGAGTTCTGTTGTCCATACCTAACTGACCGTTTGTGTTGTATTAATCTCTGGGGAAGTGATTTACCTGTAAATCCGATGTAAGATTGGTCACAGTCCTGGCATGGGATCTCATAGACCCCAGTGTCTTGGGAGATGTCTTTTGTTGGACGTTAATCAGGGATTTGGCTAAGGTGTTTGGGTAGGTAAATGCAAAAGGGTTAGATTTCCCAAGGGTATGGGTTACTCTCTTAATCGTCTCCAGGTGAGGAA
>NC_087200.1:29234623-29237123 GCF_015104395.2 Macrobrachium nipponense
AAATGCATTTCTTTCATTATTACATAATTTTATATTTATTAAACTAAAATCTGCTAATTCACTTTAGTATATCCTTAATGAGTTATATTTATTGCTGTACATAATATTGATTTTTGAAAAATTAGTAAATCATCATCCAAAAAAATATACATAAACTACTGTAAGAGAGATGAGAGAGAGGACTTGATCGCGAGAGAGATAGCGAGACTGAAAGCCGAGAGAGCAGGAGACGAGAGAGATTATTGAGCATTTGTAAAATACCTTTTCACATAATTTTTTGAAATTTATAAATTAAACAATAAAATAATTACATTGTTTACGAAAATACAAATTCTCTCCAATCTCAGTAGAGAGAAGAGAGAGAGTAGAAGAGAAGAAGAGAGAGTTTTGAGGAGAGAGAGAGAGGAAGAGAGGCTTTGGAGGTTCAAAGAAAGATGGCGTGAAAGGACTGGGAATTTCCTTTCTTCTTAATAATTTTGAAATTTATAAACTAAAAATCTTACAATTCAATGTAGTAATTTTCCTCTGAAGTAATTGCTCTTTACATTAATATTAATCTTGAGAAAATTAAGTAAATCATTTATCACACAAAAGAGCATACATTCCCGGTTAAGGCGAAGAGAGAAATTATTAGTTTATTTATGTGGTAATCATTGTAATCTTATTCGAAAACTTACTAATACAGTATTGATCAATAATTAATTATTTTTAAAATCAGTAAACTTCGTTTTTGGTAAAATCATAAAAAGATTGTATTTAGGCATGAAACAAATAACATCAAAATACACTAATTGTAGTTGATTATTTTAATCGTTTGGCAAATCCCTCGAATAGGCGAATTCATCCACAAACTAATGGATTCAGTAATATCGGTCCAGAAAAAATCCATGAATCAGTGAGTCTAGCGAATCCGGAGAACGCGAATACGAGGGGGCCCACTTGGTATGTATATCTAATATATATATACTAATATAATATCTATATATATTATATATTATATATATATACGAGGTCGGCCCTCGGTTAGCGGCAGGGGTTCCGTTCCTGGCCGCCGACGCCAAGCGATTTTCGATGCTGAGCGATTTTAAAGCCTACGGCCACCGCACGCCTTCTTTCGAAACTCTAGACCTGTCAAAGGCGCCGTAATCCCACAACGGCTCAATAAGTAAAATTATATTTATGCAGTATAGTACTATAGAATTTACAGTACAGTACATTTGGGTGTCTAGAGTATGTAAAGATATAATAAAGTTTATACAGTGTACAGGTAGCTGTAGTGTTCAGGTTACGATCATTAGTCTTATGATAGTCCGATTTTATGAGAGATCAAATTACAATGGCCTAACTTTATCCATCTTCTAGTTACATAAGTTCAATCACAGCAAAAGAGAATGATGAAAGTATGGTTTTAACGTTATACTCGTTGCGTGAACGTGTACAGCCATGAACAACCGAACGAGAAAAGACTTTTTTTTCTAAGTACAACCGGGTAACATCCGTTTGGCTTGTATTTCAATCATCGTACTACAATACAACATTATCGTAGTTGTTATAAATGGTGTTATGTATAGAATAGAACTGAGATATCTTAATGTAATAACTTTATTCGCTATAGATCAGAGATCAATATAGATTAAAGATCAATCGGGAAATATAATGTTAAATTTAAACCTAGTTATAACTGAAGCTGAGAAAACTGTTCAAGCTGCTAACGACTATTATCGTACATCGGCAACAAGGATAAAACTGCAGGAAACGTATGCCATGAAACACAACCGTAGATAAAAATGGGATAAAATCATTTTAATCAAAACTACTGTGCTTGAAAGACATTTTACTGTTGGTTTCACGCTGATATAAGATAAATAACGTAAATTTTGTATTACAATGATATAAAGGATTATTGTGAATGGAATCACGTAATTTTTTACGCAATAAACATGCCGCCAACGTAATCTGTTAACGAAAAAAAAGTAGTTCACATTCACAATGAGACATATTCAATAAATATTTCCACCTAAACACACACTGTATAAGGAAAAATAACTTTGTCTCATATAAGTCAAGTATCTAGATATTCGTTTATGCTAACTAGAAGCAAGAGCATTCACTCAGAATTGCGTTATGGTGAAACAAACTCGTATTCATCAGCTGATTTCAAACCACAACATTATCCGCTCAGCGGAATACTAGCTTAAATTTGCCGTAGTATTTTAAAATACAATAATATGAGAATACATACAATATTCCTGGATACAGTGAAATAATGTATAACTTTTTAAAGGATTTATGGAAAAGATGCATAATTAATAAAATAACACAATGCATTTTTGGGAACTGGCGGAAAAGAACGAACATGAAAAAACATCCCCTGACAACGTGGAGCGTAGTTACAAAGGCTGCCTTAATTTGTATCTTATTTCTCTACAAAAATGAAAATACCTTTAAGCAATACATTTTCATACACATTTTAAACATAAAACATAAACATTTAAAAAAT